>NC_053145.1:22390033-22414551 GCF_016808335.1 Panicum virgatum
AAGTTACGTCGGCATGAGCTGAATTATCCTACTCATGATCTTGAGTTAGCCGCAGTTGTGCATGCTCTGAAGATTTGGAGGCATTACTTGTATGGGCAGCGGTGTGATATCTACACTGACCACAAGAGCCTCAAGTACATTTTCACGCAGAATGAGCTGAACATGCGGCAGAGAAGATGGCTAGAGTTGGTCAAGGATTATGATCTGGAGATTCACTACCATCCGGGCAAGGCCAATGTTGTAGCAGATGCTTTGAGCAGAAGGAGTTATGTCAACATGGCCGTGGCTTTCCAGATGCCTCCAGAGTTATGCGAGGAGTTCGAGCAGTTGAGTCTGGGCTTCTTGCATCATACCTCCAGTGCAGCATTTGAGGCAGTACCGACTCTACAGTCAGAGATCAGGCAGCATCAGAAAGATGATGAGAAGCTGCAGGAGATTCGTGAGTTGCTCAAGAAGGGCAAGGCTCCTCATTTCAGAGAGGATGATCAGGGTACCTTGTGGTACAAGAACCGGATCTGTGTGCCAGATGTGCATGATCTCCGGAAGTTGATTCTGAGTGAGGCCCATGATACAGCATACTCTATTCATCCGGGCAGCACGATGATGTATTATGATCTGAAGGAACGTTTCTGGTGGTATGGGATGAAGCGTTCAGTGGCAGAGTACGTGGCTATTTGTGACACTTGTCAGCGTGTCAAGGCTGAGCATCAGAGGCCAGCAGGTCTGTTATAGCCTTTGAAGATTCCAGAGTGGAAATGGGAGGAAATCACTATGGACTTCATTGTTGGATTGCCTCGTACTCAGAAAGGGTACAACTCCATTTGGGTAGTAGTGGATCGTCTGACGAAGGTTGCTCACTTCATTCCAGTGAACACTACTTACTCCGGTGCTAGACTTGCAGAGTTGTACATCTCTCGGATTGTCTGCTTGCATGGTGTGCCCAAGAAGATCATATCTGACAGAGGGTCTCAGTTCACTTCTCGGTTCTGGGAGCAGCTCCATGATTCTCTGGATACGAAGCTGCGTTTCAGTACGGCTTATCACCCTCAGACAGATGGGCAGACAGAGAGAACCAACCAGGTGTTGGAGGATATGCTGAGAGCTTGTGCTATTCAGTATGGTACTAGTTGGGATAAGTGCCTGTCATTTGCTGAGTTCTCATATAACAACAGCTATCAGGCCAGTCTAAAGAAGTCCCATTTGAGGCATTGTATGGCAGAAAGTGCAGGACTCCTCTCTATTGGGATCAGATCGGTGAGAAGCAGCTCTTTGGCCCTGAGATCATAGATGATGCAGAGCAGATGGTTCAGGCTGTGCGAGAAAATCTGAGGATTGCACAGAGCAGGCAGAAGAGCTATGCTGATGGCAAACGGAGAGACCTGACTTTCAGTGTCGGTGATTATGTGTACCTGAAGGTGTCTCCGATGAGAGGAATCCGCAGATTTAATGTCAAAGGGAAGTTAGCACCTCGGTATGTGGGGCCATTCAAGGTGCTAGAGCGGAAAGGCGAAGTTGCTTATCGCCTGGAGTTACCTCTCAGTCTCTCGGGAGTTCATGATGTCTTCCATATATCTCAGCTGAAGAGGTGTTTGCGAGTACCCGAGGAGCAGGCACCCCTGGATGGAGTAGATGTCCAGGAGGATCTGACTTATACTGAGCATCCGGTGAAGATTCTGGAGACATCAGAGAGGGTTACTCGGAACAAGCGCATCAAGATGTGCAGAGTTCAGTGGAGTCATCACAGTGAAGCTGAGGCTACATGGGAGCGAGAAGATGAGTTGAAGAAGACCTATCCAGATCTCTTTGCTAGCCAGCCCAGCTAAATCTCGGGACGAGATTTCTTTAAGGGGGTAGGGTCTGTAACACCCTAATTTAAATTCCAGCATTTATTAATAATTTAATTGGCTTTATTTAAATTTCTAAGGTTTATTGTGTTTAGTATGGCATTTAATTTAATTTTGTTTCACAAGTAATTAAAAATTTGTTTAAGTTTAAAAATTTGTGTTGCATTCATGCTGATGCATAGTTTTAATTGTTTTGAGTGTGGTTTGAATTCAAATTTTGATTTGAATTCAAACTTTGTTTGAAGTAGAAATAGAAATTAGAAAGGAGTGGAAAAGGCCCAAACCCAAACCCTGTCAGCCCAGCAATACCCAAAGCAACCCGACCCAGCTTGGCCCAAACGCCGCAGCGGCCCATCCCGCAAAGCCCAGCGACTTGCGCCCGGCCCGTTTCGCCACTCCCCCGCTCGGCCCAGCAAGATCCTAGGCCCACTCCCTCCCGCACTCGGTCCGCCCACACCGGCCTGCTCCCACGCAACGCCCGCTCCGGCCCCACCTGCCAGCGCACCCTGCCCGCTCTCAGCCGCGCGTCGCCCCTCTCCTCCCCCACTGACGGCCTGGCCCCACCTGGCAGCACCTTCTTCCCCGCCGTGACGCCCGCGCCTCCGTTCCACAGCGCCGCGACCCCGCTGTCCCGTGGCCCCGCTCCTCACCGTGCGCGCGCCCGAGACCCACCGGCCAGCCACACCGCACCCTTTTTCCCTCTAGAAGCTTCGCCCGGAGCCGGATCACACCGAAGCCGTTCCGCGATCCGATTTCCTCGCGAGCAATCATGCCCGCGATCCCCGCGCCACGCCAGCGCCCGGCACGGCCGCCCAAGAACCCCGGACCCCTCCTTAAGTGGCCCGTGAACCCCCCTGTGAACCACGACGCCACGCCGCAGCCGCCGCCCGAGTCCCTCTACCCCTGCCTAGCTCCACCGTGCAGAGGTTCCACGCCGCCGTGGTCTCGCCGCCCCGC
Source organism: Panicum virgatum (assembly GCF_016808335.1). Taxonomy (NCBI): domain Eukaryota; kingdom Viridiplantae; phylum Streptophyta; class Magnoliopsida; order Poales; family Poaceae; genus Panicum; species Panicum virgatum. The sequence goes on from NC_053145.1 coordinate 22,392,835, forward strand.
TTCACCTCAGCCACCGCGAGCCACTGCCGGAGCTCTGCCCGAGCACCAAGAACGACCCTGAGACCGCTGCCCTCGGCCTCCGCCACAACCACGCCGTGATTTCGCCTCTGGAATCGCCGCCGCAGGTACATGGTTCTTGAGCAATTGCTCACCGTCGTAGAGCACCGGACCGCCCTGACCCTCGATCCTGCTTCGCAGCACCCCCAGGACTCGATCCGTGGAGCCTGGACGCCCAGAGCAGCCCTCCATCGGCCAGGCCCCGAACTCCGTCCCAGCGCCGCCGCAGGAGCTCCACGCCAACGACTCTGCGCCGTGTTCCAACCCGACCCAAGCCCTTGGTAAGCACCCGAGCCCTTCCTGTCCTCTTTGCACTAGTTGTAGTAGGCCCTGGCGCGCCTTAGGTGCCCAGGCACCGCGCGCCGGCGAGGCTCACCGCCCCGAGTCGCCCTCATCGCCGAGCACCACGCTACGCACCCTGCAGCCCCGCGAATCCACTTCCAGTGGATTACGCATGTCACGGACAGGCTCCAGAGCCAATCTGCAGCCTGAATCGGCCACGGGGACGCCGATTTGGTTTCCTCCGGTGAAGCGCCGCCGCGGGGCTTGCGTTCCCGGCGAGCCGCGCCGCCCCCACGCGCCCGAACCACCCTGGCCGCCCGATCTCGGATCGACGGCCGCGATTAGAACCCGATGCGAACAGATCTGGACCGCCAGATCTAAAACCAACGGCTTGGATCCAAGGATACCGGTTCGCCTGGCATTTTGTTAAAGAACCCCCCAGTTCTCCCAGAATCAACCCGCAGTCCACCTATTTGAAAAATAATCGCAGATAGGCCCAAAACTTTGCAAGAACACCCCTGAGCTTCCTAGAATTTGAACCCGCCGTCCAGGCTTAGTCCTTTTGCGTGTTAGCCCCTGGATCTTTTCAGTAATTACATTTTAGCCCTCGGTTTTAGCAGAAAAGCCCCTGGAACTTCAGTTTTCTTACAAATAAGCCCCTGAACCTTGTTTTAGGCCTAGTTTATGCGTTTTAGCTCCGTTTTAGCGTTCTTTATATCCACGCGATCGTTGTAACGCGTAGAATAGTTTTAGCTTAGCTTTTCTTGCTGTTTTTATGTATTGATGTACTGTTTCTTAGTTTTTGTTAATGTTTGCTTGTATGCTTATTTTCGTGCATTGTTTTGGCCATGTGTTCGTGAGTAGACGTTGATCCATCTGAGGAGCCCCAGTACCAGTACCAGGAGCAGCCTTCTTCCGAGCACTTTGAGCAGCAGCCAGAGCAGTACGAGGAAGGCAAGTATAACATGAACAACCTATCATCTTTAAATACAATTTCATACTGCATTTTAATACTGTATGCCTTTAAGGATTTCCTAGCCAGTTTATATCCTTTAAATATACCCTTGGGTTGCATTTTGGTTAGTTGTGCTAGGTTGCTGCGCTATAACACACTCTGGTCCTTTTTAATTAATTTGACTAATGGTTTACTTGAACTTAATTCTGAGAGTGGCACTCTGTGTGGCTTGAGTGGCTCACGTCTCGTTAAAATTGACTTTTGTTAGAAACATGGTTTAGGGGGCCAGCACGGTGCTTAGTGCTTGGTTGGCCACTCTCCATAAGGACCGGTTCATAGAGTGACAACCTGGGACAACAGCGCTACCACAAGACTGGAATGGGACGGTCTTGGCTTACTAATTAGGCCATTTTGGTTCGGGAGTAACTTACCGACGGGGCATGGGGGGTGGTGAGCTTCAATGGTGGCCAGGCTACGAGGCTGGTCTGTGTGTCTTGTACCCCCTCGAGGTGGTTACCATCGTTGCGGAGCCTGATTCCTTAGCGGTTACACCTTGCCAATGTGTCCTTTGTAACGGCCTCGTAGTGAGTTTGCTAGTCATCTCACCTAAGGAAGTGTGATGAACAACTGGCGTAGCTCACGACTTGTGGGTAAAGATGTGCAACCTCTGCAGAGTGTAAAACTGGTATACTAGCCGTGCTCACGGTTATGAGCGGCCCAGATCCTCCTTTTGATTAGTGGAGTTATCTCCTTCCGACGAGGGAGGTGCTTCTCGGGGTTACCTTGGTGGCTTGGTTTTGGTTTGGTTTCTCATTAGTGATATGATTAAACTTGATTAACTACTATGTAACTGGGTTAATGGTAATTCATCAACTCGTAGTAAATAGCTTTAATAAAATTTTGCCAACACTTAAAAGCTAATGCAGTTGAGTCAGCCAGCCTAGAGCCTCATAGTTTGTGTTATACTTGTTGAGTACAAGTTGTGTACTCACCCTTGCCTCTTCTCTACTTTTTCCTCTTGGCTACGCTACTGCTGCTCAGTTCCTGCCGACGCGAGGGAGTTCGCTCAGCGCTACCAGGACTACGAGGACTTCTAGGTGTTCGTCTCCCAGTCGACGTCCCTGTGGCGCCCTGCTTCAGCCTCGGAGAGCTTTATCGTAATTTGTACTTCGCTTCCGCTGTATCAGACATTTTGTCATTATTGTAATAAATAACATTCGTATTCGCTTTATTATGTCTTTTTACGTGATATGTGCTATGATATACTGTTCATTCTGTTGTATATACGTGTGACTTGATCCTGGCACGTATATGATTGCTCGGTTTATGTTCTTTTATAAACCGGGTGTTACATACAGGCACCCCTGGTGCAAGATAGTACAGTGCACTCGCACACCCTTTGCTGGATGTACGGCCCCACGGTCGGAATCAGGATAAATTTGTGTGTTCCTGTGTTACCTCTTGCATCAACCATCCAGGAAGAGAGATCGTGCAGCACTTTACTAGTTGGTGCCGGACCGCCGGGTCAGGACACCGACACTTACAAACAATTTTTTCCAGTAAGGCAGCTGAAAAAATATACTCTTCTTCCTCCAGTTGTGCCACCTATTGCCTTCTTCACGTTGCTTCCTCTTCTTTGTTGTTGTCCCAAATTTTGGTTGCTCAAAACATTCATACTGCTGTAGAACTTGAGCACCAGTCAGTGGCACAGGTGCCTCCCTCCGCTCTATCTTGTTGTTGAAGCTGCTTTTGTTCTTGCACCACTTATGGTTCTGAGGTAGAAACCGATGATGACCCAAGCAGCAATGCTTGGACCCAAATTTCAACCATATCTTTGTGGCAGTATGGACATGCAAACTTTCCTTTAGTATCTTTGTGGCAGTATGGACATGCAAACTTTCCTTTAGTACTTCAACCAGATAGCATGGCATAAGCAGGGAAGTCATTTATGGTCCACAGCAGAAGCGCATGAAGAGTAAAATTCTTCTTCACCTTCGCATCCCATGTGTTAACACCTTTTACCCACAACTCTATCAACTCATCAATTTGGGGTAGAAAATAGACATCAATTTTCATTCCAGGTGATTTCGGCCCTGGTATCAACATAGACATCATCCAATAGGGTTGCTTCAAACACAACCAAGGAGGCAAGTTATAAGGGATTAGGATGACAGGACATGTAGTATATGCAACATTCAACATCCCAAAAGGATTAAAGCCATCAGATGCAAGACCGAGCCGTATATTGCGAGGGTCCGAAGCAAAATCCTTATACTCACGATCCACATGCTTCCATGCCAATGAGTCTGCAGGGTGACACATCTTTTCATCAGCTACTAGTTCTTCCTCATGCCAATGCATCAGCTTCGATGTCGATGCTCTCATATACAATCTTTGCAAGCGAGTAATAAGTGGAAAATAACGAAGGATCTTACGTGGAAAACACTTTAGCTTCTTTCCACAATCACTCTCAATAGGATCATCTTTTTCAGTACCGCCTTTCTCTTTCCACCTAGATTCACCACATGTTGGACAATTATCCTTTTCAGCATAATCCCCCTGAAATAACACACAGTCATTGACACATGCATGAATCTTATCATAATGGAGGCCAAGATCTCGAACAACTTTCTCCACTTTCTCCAAGGAAGTTGGGAGATAATGGCCATCAGGAAGCACAAAGCAAGAACAACCGAAGTATGCGTTCTAGACTGCTATTACTAACTCCATCCATGCATTTAATCTGAAATAGCATGACAATGAAAGAAATCTTTGTAACCTCTTTGCAACCTGGATACAACTCCTTTGCCTCTTCTAGTAACTTATAAAGTTTTTTTGCAATGTCATTTGGCTTGTCCTCATCTTGTCCTACGACTTCTCCATGTATAACACCCCTGATCAGTGAAGAAATTAGATCATGGGAACCTTCAGCATGATCTCGTGCACTGCCATCATTGTTATCATTCTCAACTAACGAAGGCTCACAATTACCTTCTCCTTGAATGAAACTCTCATCAAACCCTCTCAATGCCACGTGAGTTCGAACCTCCTTTTCACTTCGATGAGACATGCAGCGGCATCGAGTACATGGACATGGAGCTGTTTCTTCACTAGATGTGCCCCCAAATACACTCTGTAGAAAGTTCTTGAATCCTGCCTGCCATTCTGATGTATATCTTGACATACGCAGCCACCTCCTATCTTCATCTAACATCCTTCACAGTATCCACAAATACACAATCTATGAAATGTATTACTGCCTGCACCCTGCAATAAGCATGTAGACATAGAATAAATAGCCATTATGAAGCTAAAATTACAATTCAACAAGCTCTGCAATTACAGGACTAATAGTGTGACAAGAAAATAAGAATACCTTGCACAGCCTAGGCCGCATCAGACAGCATACAGGAGGCAAGATAATGGCGGCCGGCGACCTGTGCGGGCGAAGCAAGGAGGCAAGGTGACGGCGGCCGGTGCCGTGTGTGGATTGGAAGGACGGATGGGGATGGTGGACAGCGGCCGGCGCCATGTGTGGGTGGCGAAGGAGGGATGGGGAGGGGGGGTGTTGGAGTCTGGTAGCGGCGGCGCTGATCTGGATAGGGGCGACGTTTTTTTCTTTTCTTTAATGCACCTATGGGCTTTCGTTTAGGGTTTTTTTTGCATAACAGGTTTCAATTCTAAAGCAACCAAATAGAGTACAATGAAGTCAACATATTTTGTTGGTTGCAATAACACTTAACTGATGCAACAAAATCCTTGGTCGATGCATTATATCACGATCTATCGCAACACACGACCACAAGAAGGCAACACCATTTCATTGTGGCTTTATTCATAGGTTTTTGGAACGAAAATTTTTTTTAGATTCAATATAGCCTGAGCTATCCCAACAAAGGTTTAGTTTCATACAATGAGATTTAATCGTGGTTTTATTCGTCGGTTCTTGCTATCATATTTTTTGCATTTTGGCTCTTTTTTAAAGAATTACACATTCACACATTTTAGAAACGATTTGTATTTTTGAACCTGAGGGTCGGTGCCACGAATCATGGCGCCGAGGTAACACGTCTCGGCGCTATAACTCATGGCGCCGAGATATTTATTACTAGATTGATATGATGTTGATGTGACAGCTAATTTGATGCCATAGCTGGCGCTGAGCTCAGCGCCACAATTTATGACGCCGAGGTGTCACATGTGGCCAGCCGGGGCTCTGCCAGCTCGCGGCGCACTGACACGGGAGCTAACCGCGGCATGGGACCACGTGCAGCGGTGAAGGCGCACAGCAGCCTGGACTCGAGAATCCAAGCAACAGGGCAGCCTGGACGAGAATCCAAGTAACAGAGGAAATCATCTACTGCTGCAATTCACAGTGCTGCGTTTGACTTTCGCCTTCAACTCCACTAGTACTAGTAGTACAGAGTGCATAACAAAAAAAAAGCATGGACCAGTACAAACCAATGTGACGTGTGGCTGGAGAGAATAATATTTTAATTAAAATATCTAAAACTAGTACTCTTCGCTAGTTAGGTCGTGTTTAATTCCAAGGAAAAAAAAATTTTGCGACGAAATTTTACTAATTTCAAGTACTAAATGAAATTTATTTATAAATTTTTTTTTCACAGATTGGTTGTAAATCGCGAGACGAATCTAATGATGCTAATTAATCCATGATTAGCAGATGGTTACTGTTGCAAATCATGAATTAAGTAGGCTCATTAGATTCGTCTCGCGATTTACAGTCCATACATGTAAAAAAATTTATAAAAAAACTTTATTTAGTACTCCATATATGTGTCAAAATATTTAATGTGACATTTTTTTGTCTTTACAAGGTTTATGAGTAAAGATAAACAGGGCCATAGTCTCTACTATGCATAGAGTACGTTGGATGCCCAGTTCTGCATGCTCCGGTCTAAAAGCTTCAAGTAAAATTTTGATTTTTGGAGTGTTCATCTTTAGTTGATGATGACTAAAGTTTAGTGTTAGGCAAATAATTTTAATATTTACGCTCACTATTTTAGTATGCATGTTTCAATATTTTCTGCAAAAAATACATCCTAGTATATTACACTATAAAAAGTTGCGTGTTAGGCAAATAATTTGGGATTTTATCACCTAGACCTTCCGTCCCACAAAAAGTGTAGTTTTAGAAAGTTTCAGACATATTACTCATCCAAAGAAATGACCTTGTTGCCCCTAATTATTTCTACCAATTATGATTGAAAATCGTGTTATTTATTTGGTTTTTTGAATTCTCAATAAATACATGTGCATTGGAACTAAAAAATACTATCTACTAAATATTTGATTGGCTCTACATTTTCCTATGCCATGTTTTCATGGTACTTGAAACTATTTTAATTAAATGGATCTCATTAAAAACTAAAGCTACACTTTTTGTGGAATAAAATTTAAATACTAAAACTATATTTTTTGTAGAACACAGTAGATGTTTGTGCATCACTGTGCATTTGTGTGCCGTGCATCTTGGTCATCGAACAAAGATAAAAGAATCAAATATTTGTGCCCACAGGCTTGCACTCGCAGCTACTTATACGGCAGGAATCAATGGTAGGTCTCGATTTTCGTGCCCTTCTTTTCACCATGCCCGACGCCGCGACGCGCCACTGCCGGCCTGCCCTGTCCGTTCCTGGTGCGCGCGGCAGCGGCCGCGATAGATGTGACGGAGCAGCGGGCAGCCCGCGCGCGGGGCCTCTCGTTTGCGGTCGCTGCCGGTGGCGCCGCAACTTATGGCGCCCAAGTATATGCCACATCGACGTCAAGTTAATTTGGTGATAAGTATTTTCGCGTCATGAGTTATAACGCCGAGACGTGTTATCTCGGCGCCACAATTCGTAGTGTCGACACTCAGGATCTAAAAATATAAATCATTTCTAAAAGGGTCTGAATGTGTAATTTTTTCCAAAAAAAGGCCAAAATACAAAAAGTACAGTTCTTGCAACGAAATGTTTTTTTCGATGCACTATGGCTCGAGCTATCACAACAAAGGTTTAGTTTCGTACAACGCAATTTTATCGTGGGTTTATTCATAGGTTCTTGCAATAATTTTTTTTTGATGCAATATAGCTCGAGCTATCGCAACACTGGTTTAGTTTCATACAACGAGGTGTTTTCGTGGCCATAAGCATAACAACTAGCAACCAAGCAAATAGTGGTTGCAACAATAATAAGCTATAGCAACACTAATTTAAAACTATTTCAACTCAAAAGCAGTAGTTGCAACAGGTACCGTACTGGCAACTACCTTTTTCATCGTGGCATTAGCACCTACCTCTTGCAATGGAGGTTATGACAAACGCAACCCATAATTTTGGTGGCTACAAGACCCACATATCGCATAGAATTATGACGGCCGTTGCCATAGAACGAGATATTGCAACAAAATATGTGGTGTTGCGAAAACAAGTGGTGCTCTAAGGGTAATTTCCTAGCACGTCGGCGCCGCCGCCGCCGCAAGGGTGGCTGTGCTCCGCATGAAGTAGCCTCGGCCGTCCGGCACCTGCATCTTAGATGAGTGCATCCTCAGCACTTGCCGGAGATGGAGTGGGGTTTTATGGTGATGGGATGGTTTGGGAGGAGATGAAGTGATGAACAGCGAGAAAGGGCGGAGAAGCGGCGACAGTTTTGCCTTATATAGAATGGGAGGGGTCAAGGAGCAACGGGACCCGCATCCAACAACTATGGTGGGTCTTCCTTGACATCCGCCTTGGAGACTGATGCGTGGGGCCGGGACCACGCATTAGTGACCTAATGTTAGAGGAACGGATGTCAAAGGAACCGATCTCCGAAACTTCTCGCATTGCTGACATGCGTAGTGAATTGGTCTAGTCTCAACAGCAAAAGACAAGTTCAAAATAAACACAAGTTTGCAAATCAAATATAGCAAACACAAGTTCAACAGTAGCCAACACAAGTTCACAAGTTCTGTCCTACTAGATAAAGGGGTAAATGGACTCATACTTAGTAGAATCACAGTATTCGTGTACTCTGGACAAATTATGCATGCATGGCCATCGATCTACATGGCCGAGCTACTGCCCCCCTTCTTTTGATTTCTGATGCCGTTGTTTTTTCTGTGCTGGACAAGAGATGCCCTGTTCACAATCCGAATGGGTGCCCGAAGAATCGCCTATTTCAACACCCTATTTGCCCTGCATTGCAAGTTCATTGTAATAACATAAATGCATTGCAGAGTATTCATAAGAATATTGTGAACTGAAGCCTGTACTCATGCCGTCCAAATAACCATAATCCGTTTCATGATCATCTGAACCATTCACTATGTAGAGATGAAAATTCCTGATCCCCTGCTTAACATGAGCAGTCACTATTTTCTTTACGTCTTCTTCTCCAGTGATATGTACTAGTCCTGTTGCTAGCTCACTCAATGGTGGGAGGTAATACAACTCAACTCTTCCTGTGTATCCATGATTACATAGACACTGCACCATAAAGAGGTACTCAATAGTTTGCGGCTCCAAAATTCTAAACTGACTAAGTTGGTCACGACTGTCGTCGTACTTCCGTAGATCCAAATATACTTCCTTCACATGGTGGACCTTAAAACTCATTACCACATCCTGCATGTATTATGGATTACACAAATTAAGGTAGTTTGAGAACAATTCGTTCTTGCAAAATAAATTTCATTTATCGGGTGATGCTCGTTGTCTGATAGAATGTAAAAATCGTGCCGTGACATAGAGATAATACCGTCTTGATCCTAAAAGTGCAAACATTTGAGGCGTTTAGGTAGTTGTATCATTACATATTGCAAAATATCAATTAGTTTAGTACCATAGTTATCTCGACTTTCTTCTTGCCACGAGCCTTCTCCTGCGAGATGGATAACTCAACCAGGGACTTCAGGTTCAAGTGCTCCAAGGCCAAAGCATGGAACTTTGCTTTTAATAGGCCAAGAGCCGAGTCCATTGTATCTTCATCTTTCTTGATGTATGAGTCATTTTTGTGACACCTCAAGAGTCTAGCTTCTAAATTAGGGTTTAATGTGTGGATTTGGTGCTTATTATGTTTCATAGTTAAAAATTATTCTATGCAAAACTAGGGGTATTTTGGTAATTATGAAAAATTATAAGTACTTTGTTGCAAAAAGTTTTGGCTTGAAAAGTATTTTCAACTTGTTATGGGCCTTATTGCAAATATGCTAAAAATATTTACTTACTAGCATTATTGCATTCTAGCCCAAAAATACTATATTTTTGCTATTAAAAAGTATTTGTTTCCTTAATGGAATAATGTTCTTTTGAAATTATAAAAATATTTTCAAAACCTTTGATCTAGTGCAAAATTGCATAACATGAAAGTTGTAGATCTTGAAAAATTGAACAACTTTTATGTTGGGCACTTTTTCATTTGAGCCCTAGATTAGTGGGGAATTTTAGTTTGCAATTAGCCCCTTGAACTTTCCTGTAATTGCAAACTAGCCCACCCACAGTTTCTTCAACCTCGAGCTACCGAGAAACAGAGGGCGCCGCCGCCGCCCTTTGCCAACGGTTGCATGGGAGTGACTCAACGGTGCTCCAAGCGTGTGAGTTAGGTTTACCTTGCAAGGATTAAAATTCGGTTCGAACTGTTCCGCCTCTCACGGATATTGAGACTGCTTAATCTCTTTGCCACATGGAGTAAAAAGTGAAACAAAGATGATACTCAATCTTGTTGGATGCAAATAATTTCTCTATACCATGCTTATATAGATAGGTGCAAACCTAGAATGGTTAATCCAACTAGAATCTGAAATCTAAAACTTGAAAGTAAGGACCTACTCTTTGTTGCTTTTCAGCAAAATAAACCTAGAGCCTTCACAAGCTTTGCATGTCTAGTTAAAGGGCTAATGTATACCCTTAGACGGGTCAGTCTTGCTGAGTATTAGTATACTCAGACTTGCTTGTAACTTTGTTTTCAGGAATGCCTTCTGATGATCACAACAATAGTATGACTTGGCCTAGTGCTTTATACCTACTGGCTGGACGATGGAATGGGAACCATCTACCAGCTATGGTTCAAATGAATGATGTCATATCCGGGCTTATCATGACATCACCCCCACTATGTTTGTATATCGTGTTTTACTTTTCTGCTGCAGAACTTCTCTTTTACACTTAGCTTCTGTAAAATCTCTTTAAAGTTCTTCAACTTTCTAGCTCTAACTTTGATGTAAATTACACTCTTATCTATGTAATATAGAATATTGTGGAATTGTTGTATCTCTGACTCGTCTTCATGCAGGATGTATACTTGTGTTACGATCCGGTATCAAGTGGTTTCATCGGGATTTTACCCGACAGACCAGTGATTATATCGGTTGAGGTGCTTTTAGATGTTTACTGCACTTAAACTGGTATAATTCAGACTGATTCTGCCACAACTGGTATCAGAGCGGGCAGGTATACTCATGATGGTACAACAAATCTTAGAAATATTTTGAATAAAAGATGTGCTCAACAAAGTTTTTACAAAACTGCGTTGGACTCGTTAAGGAGTCTGCTTAGATTGTAAAGCCCTAGGGTGATGTTATATGGGTATTACTAGGTGGCCATTAATTATGCAGGTCATGTGTTTTCTGCAGGTACCCTAACTACAGTTCGATAGGCTAAGAACGGGTAGGATCTATCGACTAGATAATATAGGGAGAAACGTATCTAGGCCACCGAAATTAACCACGTAAGACCAAAAGTATTTGACAGTTATTTTTGGTTGTGAGGACGATAGAACGTGCACGCATTGTTAAAACTTGAATGTTATGCTTGAATATCTTTTTAAGGACTTTTAGAGTGCTTATCTTGTTTGATTTGTTTGTGGGAAATATGGTGAGTGCCTGGTTCTAAAACTTAGACTTAGTTAACCTTAGAAGTGGTAGACTAGTTGTGCTTAGATCAAGCCATTGCATCCTTGATCTTTTGTTCAAGAAGTTTTCTAATGATCAACTAGCTTTGTATATAGTTTGATCATTCTTGATTCTTTTGAAAACTTTACGTTTCAATGAATCATATCCTACGATTTTTGTGAACCTTTTTGGCAACATCATACCATTTGATAATGGAAATGAGGATAAACTGGGATCTAATGGACACCTTCCATGATTCAAATGGTGGGATCAACGCGTGGTACCCCTGAAGGATTTAGCCATGGCCAGACTAGTGGATCTCAGCAACCGCCACCACCACCTCCTAATTTGGCAGAAGTTATGGCTCTACTAACTGAGCTGATACGCCAACTAGTACAGCGGCAGCAAAACCAACCCCGCTCTCAGCAGCAAGGACGTGAAGATTATATTCCCCTAGCACCGGGATATCAAGACTTCTTTGGTACCCATCCTCCGTTGTTTCACCAGACTGACGAGCCCCTAGATGCAGATGCATGGCTTCGGACCATAGAGTCGAAGTTCGCTTTATTGCCGGTACCATGCTCCGAAGCAAACAAGACTCTCTTCGCCGCCCAGTAGCTATGTGGCACCGCCCGCATTTGGTGGGATAATTATCGTGCCATGCTGCCCGTCGATTATGTTGTCAATTGGGAAGAATTCAAGACCGCCTTTAGGGCGCATCATATTCTTGAGGGACTCATGGATCGGAAACTGAATGAATTCTTGGCGCTTACACAAGGAACCCGCACTGTGCTTCAATACATACAAGTCTTCAATCACTTGTGCCAGTATGCGGGTCATCATGCAGACACTGATGTCAAGAAGCAGGAACGTTTTCGTTGTGGTCTTAACACCAAGCTCAAAGGGCATCTTAATTTTGTTCGCCCCAACAGTTTCAATGAGTTGGTAAACATGGCAACCACTCAGGACGATTGTATTAAAGCGCATCGTGCCAAGAAGAAGAGGAAGGCACCGACTGAACCCTTAGGTGTGCAGCCACTGAGGTATTGTTTAGTGCAGAATACAACACCCAAGACCCCACCAAAGAATGCTTCATCAGGCAGATGGATTTTCAGGCCACCCCAACAACAAGGAGCAACTAGACTCTTAGTGCCTCAACAACAACAGTCTGGACCAAGATTAGATTTTCAATCGCCCAATTATCCAAATAATAACAACCATTGCTATCTCTGCAGAAGTACTATGCAGTTTGCTAGGAATTGCCCTCGAAACCAGAAGCCTGCACAAGGTCAGAATTCTAATCAAAACTTTAACCAGAACAATCAAGGCAAGGGCAAGAAGCAAGACATGCAAGGCAAGATCAACTTTACTACTCTTGCTAAACTTTCGGAGCAACCAAATTTTCCTGACTTCCTTAATCCAGGTACCTAGCATCCCAGTCTATGTCTATTCTCGAACCTCGGGACGAGATTCTTTTAAGGGGTGTAGGCTGTGACACCTCAGGTGTCTAGCTGCTAAATTAGGGTTTAATGTGTGGATTTGGTGCTTATTATGTTTCATAGTTAAAAATTATTCTATGCAACACTAGGGGTATTTTGGTAATTATGAAAAATTATAAGTACTTTGTTGCAAAAAGTTTTGGCTTGAAAAGTATTTTCAACTTGTTATGGGCCTTATTGCAAATATGCTAAAAATATTTACTTATTAGCATTATTGCATTCTAGCCCAAAAATACTATATTTTTGCTATTAAAAAGTATTTGTTTCCTTAATGGAATAATGTTCTTTTGAAATTATAAAAATATTTTCAAAACCTTTGATCTAGTGCAAAATTGCATAACATAAACGTTGTAGATCTTGAAAAATTGAACAACTTTCATGTTGGGCACTTTTTCATTTGAGCCCTAGATTAGTGGGGAATTTTAGTTTGCAGTTAGCCCCTTGAACTTTCATTTAATTGCAAACTAGCCCACCCACAGTTTCTTCAACCTCGAGCTACCGAGAAACAGAGGGCGCCGCCGCCACCCTTTGCCGCCGGTTCCCCGGCCCAGTGGCTGCCCCAGGCTGCCAACTGATGCGCTGGTGAGCCTCCTCGGCCCCTCGATCCATTTCCCCTTTTGCGGCGCCCCTTTTCTCCTTCCCCAAGGCAGTCCGCCGCCGCCCCTGATTCCATCTCCGGTGAGCTTGACCGCCGCCGGTTTCACCTCCCCGTGCCGCTCTGCCGCCTCCACACGTTGCGCGTGCAGCACCGCCGCCTTTTGCGCTGCCTCTGCTGGCCACCCGAGCATGCGCCACGCCGCCGCACTGCGCCATCCCGCCGGCCGCCGCAGAAACATGCTGCCGTCGACAAATTCGCCTTTGCCCTTGTCAAACTCGATCCCCAGGCTCTTCCTCGTACTCAGCCCCCTCCCTTCGGGCTATAAATAGCCCCGTCCATCCCCAGCTATGGCATTCCTCACCGCCGCCCCCATTTCCAATTCCCGCGACCTCGGCTCCCCATTGATCCATCGCCATAAGACCCCTCCGACCAAACCAAACCCCTTGTTAGCTTCACCGCACCCCCGTGAGGTTCACCCACCATTTCTCGCCGCCAATCCACCACCGGAGCACTGCTGCCGACGAGCACCTCTGCTGCCAGTGCTCGCCGCCAACGAGTCACTTCCGATCAGCCCCAGGCTACCTCGACCCCTCCACCAGGTCCGCCTTGAACTGCTGATGCTCCCTAGCCCTTCCATTCTAGCCGCCGGCGAAGCCCCTCACCAGAATCTGGCCGCCCTCCCCTGTCCCCGTTCCCAAAACCGGCCAACGGCCTATTTGCAAGGAATCTTTAATTTCAGGGACCTGATTGCTCTAATTCAATTCTTTTCAAGGGCCTTTTTGTAAGAGTTTAAGTTCTTTGCATTGTGAACTTTGAAAAATTCTAGTAAATGCTAGAAAAATCAGAAAAATGTCAAATTAATTTTGTTTTGTTCCTTGTGAGTAACTCTATATGATGATGTGGTGAGTTTGCTATGAAAACTTGTGTAGTAATTTTTTTAAAATAAAATTAGTTTATAGGTCTTTCAAACTTGGATCTTTTATTTTGGGAGTTTATTTCAAATAAGCTTTGAATATGTGATCTTTGAAGCATGTTAAACTTTTCAAAAGTTTTCAAAACATATTAGTAGATTTTAATTCATGCTTTCAAAACTTTTCTTCTCTATATTGCTTATATTTAAAGAAAGATCTTTCTGTGGTTTATTTAGAAATAAAAACCCCTTCTTTCATGTTATTTTATGGAGTTATTTATGTTCCTTTTTACTCCATAAATGACTGCCTAGTAAATAGAAATTGAATGGTTGTTTTCTTGAGTGTTCAACTCTTTAGTGAAGGAAAGCTATACTCAAGCACTTCACTAATTTACTTTTACTGCATTGCATATGAAACATCGTTAGTCGATGAAACGTACCAGTTTATTCAAGATCCAGAAGTGGTTTTCTCAGAAGCTTAGGCCAACGTTGAATTAACTGAAGCCCCGAACTCTGATTCGGAAGAACCAAAGACCACTGACTCTATAAACACCAATACAGGCAAGCCCCGGTGCATAATCCCATTATTTTAAATTATGCAACTTATGGTTATTATTTACTTGTGCATTTAAGTTATTGGAGTTGAATGCAAACCTTAAATGCATAATTCTAGGAACCTATTGTTTGAACACCAGAAACGGAGTTCGACTAGATGCTATGCTAATAGGACCGGTAAAAGTCGAGTGATTTTCTGTCACTCGCGAGCTTATAGGAGTTGATTGTTACTTCCTGCAGTCACTATAAGGACCATGGAAAGGATCTGGATATCCCGCCTGTGTAGTTGAATTTTTGCTAAGGTCGCAGTGTGTGGTAGTGTTGGTTAAGCATATGAAAGTACTAGCCACATGCCGTAAATATGGTACGCGGCAAGCCCAGTAACTGATCGGCCCGGCAAGTGGACTTTACCCCACTCTCTCTTAGAGATAGGAAGTTATTTTATGACGAAAGTTTATTATATGTTGCACAACGATCACAGGTGCAGAGAATGGCGGCTCTCTATAGTTGGGGAGAGTGGCCCTGATCCATGAACCGGAATGAGAAGCCAACAGTTGCTTGGGAGTGACTCAACGGTGATGCAAGCGTGTGAGTTAGGTGCAAACAAAGATGATACTCAATCTTGTTGGATGCAAATAATTTCTCTATACCATGCTTATATAGATAGGTGCAAACCTAGAATGGTTAATCCAACTAGAATCTGAAAGCTAAAACTTGAAAGTAAGGACCTACTCTTTGTTGCTTTTCAGCAAAATAAACCTAGAGCCTTCACAAGCTTTGCATGTCTAGTTAATGGGCTACTGTATACCCTTAGACGGGTCAGTCTTGCTGAGTATTAGTATACTCAGACTTGCTTGTAACTTTGTTTTCACGAATGCCTTCTGATGATCACAACAATAGTATGACTTGGCCTGGTGCTTTACCTACTGGCTGGACGATGGAATGGGAACAATCTACCAGCTATGGTTCATATGAATGATGTCATGTCCGGGCTTATCATGACATCACCCCTACTATTTTTGTATATCGTGTTTTACTTTTCCGCTGCAGAACTTCTCTTTTACACTTAGCTTCTGTAAAATCTCTTTAAAGTTCTTCAACTTTCTAGCTCTAACTTTGATGTAAATTATAGTCTTATCTATGTAATATAGAATATTGTCGAATTGCTGTATCTCTGACTCGCCTTCGTGCGGGATGTATACTTGTGTTACGATCCGGTATCAAGTAGTTTCATCGGGATTTTACCCGACAGACCAGTGATTATATCGGTTGAGGTGCTTTTAGATGTTTAGTGCACTTAAACTGGTATAATTCAGACTGGTTCTGCCATAATTTTATTCAATGAGCTTGGTATACCCCGTGTTTGAGATGGAGCGTTCCTGATCTACATTGTACCAGAGAAAGGCATCACACGCTTCTTCTATTGCTTTTTTCGCAAGGTGTACCATTTGATGCTCCCACTCGAGGGCCCATTTATCATATGCAGTCTAGATCTGTTTCTCCTGTTTGGCACGTTCAGCTTGTACATGACGGTCGATGACCATACACTCTCGTTTCCTGCTCATGGTACTTTTGCAACGGTCTAGCATGATCTTTAGTTGCAAGTTGGCCCGGTCTGACTTGAACTATTCCATCCTCTCCTTCACCTCGTTCAGGGACTGTTGAAGTGGATCCATGGTAACTAGGGATACATCGGGTAGACAAAGAATTACAATATGCACATGAGGAAACAAGAACTGAGCAAGTAAGCAAAGGCATGGAATCATCATGCTTCCTGGATTTAATGTACATAATTAAAATTAAAATTTGAAGAGTCCACGTTGATTTTTGTTTGAGTACGAACGGAACATGCGCAGCACCGAGAGCGAGGGCGACGTGAAACGATGACGCACCGTGGCGGGGTGAGGCATGGCGCGCGCGCGTCGGGACCGGTACGGTGCGCAGCGTGGCGACGCGGCTGGGTGAACAATATGATGGTAAAAACGGTGCTCACCACGTTCTTGAGGCAAGAGCAGCGAACGGCGGCGTGACGTCGGGCGACTCGACGACGATTGGCGGTGCGAGGTCAGTTACAGTGAACGCAGCGCGAAAGTGGGTCGTAGGGGACTACGGCTTTGTGAGGGAGGAATGGCATCAGGGCTGACACTTTCGTAGGTGCAGGGGATGGACCTAGGGCTTCCAACGGCTCGGCAGCGACATGGGCTGGTAATTCCTTAAATTCTAGGCGTGATTGGCGGTTTATGACGCTGCACTACTTGCAGGCCTGTGGTAACACTGCGCAGTGGGGCGAGGATCAGTGTGGCACTGTGCGTAGGGCCTGGCTGGAAGAAGATTAAGGCGGGACCCGCTTGAAGGTGCTGAGAGGGGAAACACCGTCCGGTGGTGTAGTCCGGTGTGTGGAGTAAACATCTAGGCTCACCTACTTTGAGTTCAAATGCATTTTGTTTCAACTCATGTGTTGTATCTGAGATACCTTGTTCTAGAACTCACTAGTGCGCACAAAACTAACATCTGAGTGCACCTAGTTTGGGATTGAAGGCAATTGGTTTCAACTTATGTGTTGTATCTGAGATACCTAGTTCTAGAACTCACTAGTGCGCACAAAACTAAGATCTAAGCTCACCTACTTTGAGTTTGAACGCAATTTGTTTAAACTTATGTGTTGTATCAGAGATACATTGTTCTAGAATATACTAGTACACACCACGCAATCTAGAATTCAAGTGGCAGTGGAAAGATCAACTGGATACCGGCACTCACAAGTCAGACCGGTGTTATCAATGGAAATATACACTGGATGGATTTTGTGGAATTATACTGGCAACGGAAAGATCAACCGGATACCGGCACTCCCAAGTCAGACCGGTGTTGTTAATGGAAATATCCATCGGATGGGTTTTTGGAACTATTGTGGCAACGTAAAGATCCACCGGATACCGGCACTCACAAGTCAGACCGGTGTTGTCAACGGAAATGGCAATAGAAAGATCCACGGGACATAGTGATTAGATCATCTCCGGTGATCTTGTCGGCCCACTACCATACACAGTGCAGAATATAATTTTTTTTAAATGCAAAACTTTCCATCTTATAACTTCATGTGCCAATCCGAAGATTATGGGGATCATGGCAACAGCAACCCAAAGATTACTCCATCCTCCTTTCTCTTTCCATCTACATGTACTCCACCACTACAGATACCGCGCTACAGCCAAAGGTGCTGGCCGCCACCCAAATTGCTCCACGAGCTCACACTGGCACTCAGCGTCGGCCGCTGCACTCCGTAGCCAGAGGTGCCGGCCGCCACCGCTGCGTGGTCACCTCGCACTCAGTGATTCGTCTTGCCATGGTCTCCTCGCACGCGGTGATCTTCGGCTCACCATGGTCCCGTCGTAGTTGGTGATCTTCATCACGCCGTGGTTACCTCACAGTCGGTGTTCTTCATTGTTGTTGGCATTTCTTATGCCCGATTAGAATAGATATTCTGCAAGCGCACAAAATCACCGCTGTAGCACTTCAGCTTGGAGTATTACAGGGAATTGTATTTTTCCTCAGGGAAGCACTATGGTAAAGAGTATCGTAAATCGAATGATAACCGTACTAGCTTGATCGACCGACTGACTAGACGGGGGTAAGCCAGTAAGTGAGATAAATGGCCACGCAATGACTGAGTGACACACGAAGATTCTAATCCTTAGAGAGGTAGCAGCTGAGAGGACAACAAGCGAGATAAGACACATGATACACTTCTAACCTATCGAGCTAGCCTCTCTAGATCAGACTAAACACCTAACTAGTTCTCGGGAAAGCAAAACTTACTTCGGCGGTTGGAAGAGGAAGGACTTCAGAAAGGGATGAGAGGGGAGTCCAATGGCAACCTGCACTACTGCTATGAAAACACCTGAACATGGTGGACTACAAAGGACGGATAGGATTGTCACCACCTACCGACTGCAACAACGGTTCCGTGGGGTGGAACACACTTTCTAGCTAACACTAAGGTCAGACACCACGTCTGCACTCGGTGTTAGGATTTCTCTCGAGGCCTTCGAGAGAAATCCCCCTCAACCTAGAGCACTAACTTGAGATACTCTAGTCCGGGCGAGAAAACCCGTAAGTTAAGTTCCCAATCACTAAGAAAGATAATTTACCCTAAGCTAAAGGACCACTTCCATGCTCAAGCTGAACACTCAGACTTGTGTATATGGAAGACTACGGAAAGTAAAGCTGACTCGGAAAAGTACTTATATTAATAATGTCAAAAGAAAGAAAGCTATACCAGACTTCCGACGACTCCAGAATCCCGAGCAAGCTTGACTCGACTCTAACTCCCAAGCTACTAACCTACTCTAGAAAGTACAAGTAAAGAGAGAAGAGCTCCAATGGTGTGTGTTGAAGTGATGGATGGTGCCTTCTATTTATAGCCTTCCAAGGTCAGTTCACGGCCAGCATTGCAGGTAGCGTCGGTTGAAAGCAGGTAATACGGTTGAGCATAGCTTCCACGCCAAGACCCAGCCCGAGATGCTTCCAAGTGGGGCCGGCCGACCTCCCCTTGGCTGGGCGGCCTGGGGATCAAGCCACGTGGCCACCGACTTTCGGACAATGGCTCTGATCTTCTCCTGGAGACAGTTGACAGTTGCTTCGGCTCCACGGGTGCAAGTGCTAGGCCGGCCTCCCTCTGGCCCATCTCGGCCTTCTGTTTTGCCGACACTTCACTCTGCCTTTGTGCATTCTCCAGGGAAGTGGGTCACCGGATTACTTTGGATTTTGGGCTGCCTTGTGAGTCTTTGGATCAATGTCAATGCCTTTTGGTGTATCCAATTGAACCGAGGCCCAACCCTCGACTCAGAACCTCATGAGTGTGTCTTAATGCCACTGGATTGAAGCCGGGGTCTTGTTCTCGAAAGTGCCTGGCCGGATGTCCCAGGAGAGGCCGGTCGGCCTGGGTTTCTGCCCAATTTTGCTCATTTTTTGGTACACCTGCTCCTGCAATCAAAACTCATCCAAAACTTGTGGAACTCATTAGAAATAAGTAAAATATGAATGGAATATGGTGTAAAGCTCATGTTATTTCCGAGAAGTTGATGGCTAGAATGTGGATTTGAGGCCGTCAACACCCCCCCACAAGCTTAAACTTTTGCTCGTCCTCGAGCAAAGCTTAAACTGAGGCTCGGTGGACGAGGAGTTGTGTCAATGTTTACCCCCTTGCAGGTACTCTATGCACAGCATATTACTCTTCCCGTCTGTACTTATGAAAAGTTGGCTCATACCTAAGGTTCTGGAAGATGGGGCGTATTTGTTTTTCATCCCTCGGTCTTGGGCGGTTGTTGGACTGAACAACCTTCACCGGAATGTTTCCTGCTACCTGTTCAGGTTCCCAGCTAGGATTTTTGCAAGAATTTTTCAAAAGAGGTTCAGGTTTCCCAATGGTACTCTCGAGTTGCTCAAAGTGTATGATCCTCACCTATGGTCTGACCATGTTCTTTCTATCTCTAAGGCTGATATGTGGAGTTTATGGGTAGGAAGATGGGTGCATACCTTGGTTACCTGTATTGCTCAGCCGAAGGGTGATCCATGCCGGGGTCGGTACTTAGCGAAATTCAGGTCTCATGGAACATGAAATATTTGGAGGGTATGAAGGGATGAAGTGGATAGCTTCCTATTTAAATTTATTTGAACTCCATCATTTGCAACTCTTTGGGATAGAGAGTTGGCTTCTCTTTAATTTTCTTTTCTCTCTCATTTTTTTTAAAAGAAGATAGCCCCACTCTCTTTTGCTGATATAACTTGAATTCTTTGGAGTTTTGAATGGGAAGCTTTTGTGGGATGAACTGAAGTGTTGAGATGGTGATTGCAGGGGAGCATATCTGGCAAAGGTGGATGTCAATACCCGGAGTGGGTGACTAACAGGCCAGCTATGTTTGGGCTAGCAAATGGTGAATTTATGTGGGAGATGAAGACCTATAGATGGCAAGCACCATTCCCGAAGTGGATGCACCATTCGACAAAGCTCAAAGTAACTTCAGATAGCTCAAATGGTTTATGCAATATAAGGCTCTAGATGGGTCATTTTAACCATGGGAAACCTTTACCAAAATTTTTAATTTTATAAGAATTCCGAGGGGTTCCCTACTAGAGCAAGAAGTTTAAATTCCAGTTTGGGCTATCTCGAATCCCACAACTTAGACTTTAGAAATTGAACTCATGTCTCCACGCAACCAGATTTTCAGTGGAACTACTATGTGCCAACTAGTTTAGGTACTAGGAGAGTAAAAAGCTGTAAACGAGGCACATACAGGGTTTAAACAGAGCAACTATTCATCATTTCCAAAGTAAGAGCTTACACGAATTCCCACTCATATACATTTTATTCAAAGCATAGAAATATTTTTGGGATTTTTGTTATGAGATTATTTATTTATTACTACTATTATTATTTTTGTTGTTGTTGTTTTTTTAGCATGGCTACTGCATAGAAAGAACGGGTGCGATGACTTACCTGGTGTGTCCCCCCAAGCTTCGATGAAGCTCAGTCCTCCTCATCGCAGTCCTGCTCTCCTTCGTCGGGCTCCTCCTCATCGTCATCCTTGTCCTCCTCGTTGTCGTCATTGTTTTCCTCCTCGTCATTGTTGTTCCTCCTGTTCGGGTGGCTGGTACGGCTGGGACTGCTGATAGTCCAGCCCAAGGTGGATGAAGACATTCGAGACGTCGTACTGCAAAGCGGAGCTCAAACCCCCAGCTCTCCTGAGTGAGCTGAGTGTTGTGTGCCATCGTGTCCTGCATCTGCTGCTGCTGTGTACCAAGTGTGCTGATGCGGTTCGAAAGGTTCGTGATGCTCCGAAGAATTGAGTCCTCATAGTTGAAGCATACTGACGATGAGGGACCCATCTGTGGACCATAGGATGAATGCATGCCTGCGGGGTAGTAACGGTCCTTGTCCTCCGGCGAATCCACTGCTGCCGGCCTAATACGGGTCATAGTTGTAATGTT
>NC_053145.1:22772122-22878188 GCF_016808335.1 Panicum virgatum
TTAGATGAAAGTAGCATTCCGTCACGTTTCTCCGCTAACTCCTCGTCACGACATCTTCTTCCTCTCCGCACGCCTACCATTGCCGTCACCCAGCTCTGGCCACCGGCGATGCATGGTCGTGTCCCTCTAGCTCCATCCCCATCCAGATCCCGCCAGCGCTGCTCCACGCCGTTGCGGGGCTCACGCTCGCCGTCCCCCCGGCGCTCGGCTGCGTCTCCCAGCAAAAACTCAACTTTCGCTGCGCTATAGCGGCTGGGTGATTTTAGCGCCGCTATCTCTGGTTCCTACCCGCAGTTGGAAGTGCCATGGGAAGCTGCGGGGGAACTCGACGTTGCCTTGCAGTGGAGTTGGGGGGAGCCTCATATGGGAGCCCACCGAGTCGAGAGCAGCATAGGGGGAGGCAGGAAGTCAGGTCCTACTTGTAGCATGGGCATTGTGCTCGATTGGGCGGTGGCAGATGCCATGGCGGCTCCTTAATGCTGTGTCGAGGAAGACGATGAAGGGGAATTAGGTGAATCGAGTTTTTGCCTGCTTCACGTGTTGCTCCCGCATGAGGAGTCGGCTGTCTCTCCCCGTTTAACGCTGCGAGAACGGCCACGCGCTCGCCGTCCTGGGACTCATCGCCGCCCGGTCCGCCATGGCGCTCGGCGCCTTCGACACCGACAACGACGCCGCGCCCTCGACGCCGACAACGACGCGCGCCCTCGCCCTCCCCGCTGCGGCACCCGATGCCGGCCACCACAGGAGGCTGCTCCCGCGGGCGCGGCTCCGGCGGATGGTTCTGCTGCCGCCTATGCGCCGACGAGGGCGACGGCGACCTCATGCGCCCGTTCCCGGCACTCCCCGCGCACCCCTGGGCCTGCTTATCCCTCTCCTCCGACGCCTTTCTCCTCTTCTTGCCGGGCGCGTCCGCCACTAACTCCACCACCCGCTCCACTCCGACGCATCCGAGTGCCGCGGGGACGGCGAGCACGAGCCCCGCAGCAGCGTGGAGCAGCACTGGTGGGATCTGGATGAGGAAGGAGAGGGAGACGGCCATCACCGGCTGCTGGAGCTAGGTGACTGGCAGCAGCAGGCGTGCGAGAGGAGTAAGAAGACGTTAGTGACGGAGTCGTTAGTGGAGAATGTGACGGAATCGTACTTTCAACTAACATTGTAACTTTTAGTGGTATTTTACGGGGCTGAACGATTTCGATGGTATTTTACAGGAATCGACATCTTTTGATCCTACGCGACCAATTTTCCCATTCCAAAATCCCAAGGAGAAGGGGTAAAAACACCACCAAAGCCTCACCCACCCGCCCGTTTCGACTCGATCCGGCCGCTCGCCCCCTCGCCTGCTGGCGCCTGCTTTTGTGTTTTGTGTCCCTCTCCCTCCAGTCCGCGAGATCTCATGGCTCCGTCTCCGATGGCGCCCTCCGCCTCCGCCTGCTAAACCTAGCAGCCCCATCCCTACCCACCCGGCTCCCCCAAACCTTTTGGAGAGCAAGCGCGGCCGCGGCGGCCATGGCGACGGATCGGGAGAAGGAGCGCGAGGCGGAGCTAGAGAGCGCCATGTACACCAACTGCCTCCTCCTCGGCCTCGATCCCGCCGTCCTCGGCTCCCCCTCCTCCGCCGTCGCCCGCGTCGGCCTCTTCCGCCACTCCAACCCGCGCCTCGGCGAGCAGCTCCTCTACTTCCTCCTCTCCTCGCTTCGCGGCCCCGCGCAGTCCGCTAAGGCAATCCCATCCCTTCTTCATCAATTTCTGGCTCCCTTGTGTTTGGGGAAATTTTAGGGCTTCCTGATCTTTGATTTGGTTTGATTCACCTTAACGCAGGACTTCGACAAGGTCTGGCCAATCTTCGACTCTGCTCAGTCCAGGGAGTTCAGGAAGGTGAGATTTTCTGCAGGTTATTTCACATTTACTGGTTGATTGGCTCCAGTATTGTTGACATTGGTCGGGTTTCTTCTTTTGATTGGTTGCTTAGATCGTTCAAGGGATAATTAGCGAGCTGGAGCAGCAGGGGGCGCTGCCGAGGAGCAATTCCAGGTCTCGTCACTTGCTACTTGCTGCGGCCCCAGGTCAGGGGAGTATACTAGGCTGTATTTGGTTTGGTCGGTTTGGGATAGGCTCAAGGTGTTGTGGTGCTTGCTGTAGTGGGCAATGTAGTTTAATTGGATCCTTGGAAACGTACACACTGTTTTGAAATTTGGAGTTTGCTGAAACTAGATGTGAGTATGTGACATAGATTGTTTCTATCCAACCAAATCCAAGTGCATGGTTTTGACCAAAATATGTAGTGCTGGTTTAAAGATAAAACAGCGAATGCTAGTTCTCTAGTTCTTCTCTAAAATAGGAGAAATAAAACCTAATAGAATGGATTCATAAGGACTCTCTCAAGTACCATTAAGCTGTATGTATGCTTGTTCACTTGGTATCAAGCAACTTGTCCTAAAAAATTCATTCAAATACCAGTACACTATGTGTCCTTAACTAATATGAGCGCTAAGGTACAAAAACATAAAAATCACACCCCAGAGAAACACTAGATGGACAGCAGAAATAAGATATATAGGCCTTATATTTAGGCAATCTTAATATTTGCAATTTCTTCTGTTATAATTGATCATATGCCATTCTTGCCCACAACCCCTTGTTGCCATGCAACCAATGTAGACATCCTTTATGTACCTCTGGTCAAATCTACGGAAGTTCATTGCGATGCTAAGGCTAGTTCATTGCGATACTAAGGCTCCATTCAGAAGACTGCTTGCTGCAGCAGCTGCTGCAGTCAGATAGGAGCAGCTGAACTTTTATCCGTATCAATTCAATCGAGCAGCTGGAAGCCATCCTACAGCCATAACAGCCAAACATGCTGTAAACTAATCCTAACTGGGGTTGGCTTGCATTTATGTTATAGGTTAGGGTGCTCTAAACATTTGTTTGGCTTGGCCTTTTTCTGGTGGGTAATGCTGCTTGGATTCCACAAATGAAATTTAACGCTACACATGCCAATTAGTTAAGTCATGATTGGGAAACTGGTTATGGCTTAAACAAACCTTTTCTCCAAATGCTGCATGTACAGATTGCCTGTCAATCATCTACAATACAAAGAATGTGACTGCAAGTCGTAAATACTGTAATTCTCATGCTTTTAGGAAAAAAAAAGCAGTCCATTGGATACCTCTACAAAATGCAAATTATATTTATTTCTTGGAGATCAAATTACTCTGCTTGTTTTCAGATTGTAGTTGTAATATTTTGCACTCCTATACTGATGCAGATTTGTTGAGCTTTTGTGGCAACTCTCTGTGCATGCCTTGAGAGAAGTTCACAGGAGAACTTTTGCAGCTGATGTTGCATCAAATCCACTTCCTGCAGCACTAACAGATGTTTCTTATCTTCATGCCGCTGCTTTACTCCCTGTGACCAAGGCAAGAATGACTAATTCCTAAATCTTTTGAAAACTGTTGATTTTATTGTTATCATGCAGAGAATCTCATGTAGACTAACAGCACCAGTCTCTAATCTAAAAGGCTGTTAATTTATAAAGAACTTAATTTCTTGAAACATTACTCCATTTCTTGTTTGTCCGGTTCACATACCTAGGCGATGTAGTATTTGATGAATATTTAATGGAATATATCGAAATTTTACTCATTAGACAGATCAAAATACCTAGCTTTTATGCCTCCTAGGTGTGTGGATCAAAAATGGTGGTAGTATATATGAAACATTTTAGCTCTGTAAGAAAGGTATGTATACTTGTGCAGTTGTGAATACTTCGGCTGCACCTCTTATGAGGTTAAATTCTGAGGCAAAAGCGTGTGTGGCCAATAACTGAGAGGAGACATAGGTGAAGCTAATATGGCTTTGCATGGTAGTATAACTGAAATAATTTTTTTCCATATGCTAAGTATGGCAACATAACAGGCACATAGGTAGTTCAACCATTTGTTGGGGTTGATTATTTGGCTTCGATCTGTTAAATTCTGAGGTGAAAGCGTGTGTGGCCAATAACTGAGAGGAGACATAGGTGAAGCTAATATGGCTTTGCGTGGTAGTATAACTAAAATAATTTTTTTCCCATATGCTCGGTATGGCAACATAACAGGCACCATAGGTAGTTCATCCATTTGTTGGGGTTGATTATTTGGCTTCTACCTGTAAGGAAAGCTATGATTTGGAATTTTGATGCTTAGGAAACCTAGGAGGTTAAATAGAAATTTAATTAGCGAGAAGATGCATTAATAGTGACTAAAATACTCTAAACAGAAAGCCAATCTTGGATCCTGGACAAGATACAGACCCAATCAAATTGGATTTCAATTGCAGTATACACTAATTTATCGTACCGATGGAGCCAAATAGACCTGTTGTTTACCGATGGAGCCAAATAGACCTGTTGTTTACTAGCTTAGTTGATCCAACCCTGAGGAACGCCTCTCCTTTTAATGAGGCACAAAATGGCAACTCTATAGTTTCATGTTGAACTACCTGTGGTCCAAGTTCTCCTTGTGCTTTTGTATGCTAGGTCCATAATATCATATTTCAATTAATGAACTCCTATGTTTGGTATTCTTGTGAATTGATCCGGTATTCCTAACAGGCAAGGATAGCTCTGGAGAGGCGTAAATTTCTGAAAAATGCAAACATAGCTGTCCAAAGGCAAACAACATGGTCAAATTTGGCCCATGAAATGACAGCTGAGTTCCGAAGTCTATGTGCTGAAGAGGTACACAGTAACTTCTATAGAATCTATTTAGATATGTGTTGCATCCTATATCAAATTCTTCTTATTTTTATTATCTCCATCTGGATTTTGTAGGCTTATTTGC
The DNA here is from genome assembly GCF_016808335.1 of Panicum virgatum. NCBI lineage: Eukaryota > Viridiplantae > Streptophyta > Magnoliopsida > Poales > Poaceae > Panicum > Panicum virgatum. The sequence goes on from NC_053145.1 coordinate 22,776,943, forward strand.
AGCAAGAGTTAGAGAAACTACAAGATATGAGAAACAAAGCAAAACTTGAAGGTGACCTGTGGGATGAACGGCTCTCAAGCTCATCTGGGCAGAATTCTCATTTGGTTTCTAAGGCAACTCGTCTTTGGGAATCGATATTGGCTCGCAAAGGTACACATACTGAAGTATCAGTATCGACTATATGCTGCTCAAATGTGACTAAATGGATGACATGCTTTTTAAAACGAGTTTGCGTTAATTGAGTAATTGATACAGTAGGTCTATATAGTCATATACTGTGGCATGTGGCTACATGCTCTAAATATCAATGCTCTGCATGATCAGAAATATGGGTGTCTGTTGTACATTGGAATTATCTTATAAAATTTACTTACTGGGCTTGAACCATATGTGCCTGGCTGACCAGTGACAAGTGACCTTAACAAGATAACATCTGGAAGCTGTTGTATTCTTGTCTTACCATTCAGACGTTAACATTATCTTATACAAGCCACCAGGGTGAAATAAATAGGAACTGATATGGTGTGAGGTTTGGGTTTGTGTGTATGCAGTCGTAGCATATGATTATTTGCTTATGAGTCTGAGACAATGTTTTCAAATCGTAAAATTGTGTCTAATCCTAAGGGTACTGATAAGATGATTAGTCGTGATTAGTCATCGATCAGCCCGATTAGTCGAGCCTAGTCAGTCTAGTCGTAGTCTAGTCGTCCTGTATATTCCAGGACTGATATACTATATAGTATGTTGTTTAAAGAAAATATCAAGATATTGTTGATGGTCAGATACTCAGATGGTCACCAACTTTGAAATTTATGAGTTTTGATTTGTGAATTAGACTAAAAGAGCACTAGACTAGGGCTAAAACACCAGCAAGATAGAGAAGATACACTGACCGTCAGGAAAACATTGCATCTAAAGAGACTCATATGCCTAATATACCTAAGCCTAATGGGCCACCAAATTATCAGCCCAAAAGTTGCCCAGGCCCAGAGTTGCTGTACACTAAAACATACTAATCGTCCACATGCTAATGGATGACTAATCGCAGTTAGTCGACGATTAGTCGGACGACTAGAGTTCTAGTCGTGCAGCTCGTGCTAATCGAGTCGGTGGCCATCGGTACCGGCGGACTGATAAGCGCGATTAGTCGTAAATAATTGTAATTAGTTAGACGACTTAAAAACATTGGTCTGAGACTAGGGCAAACAGTGATGCTAAATGGCCGGAGATTCCATATGGAGCCTGTAACTTTTCTGCTTTATGAAACTATTTGGGTGGTCTGATAAAAAAAACTGTGATTCTCCTATTCTGGTGGTTTTGTTGCGCTCCTTGTATATGCTGTTGTAACAGTATTATACCATGCTTGAAAGAAAAAAGTAAAGATATTTCTTTCGATAGAGTGTAGTAACACTGCTAATTTTAATTCCTGATTTTCATTTCTACCAATCTTGCAGGTCAACATGAGGTTTTAGCTTCTGGACCAATTGAAGATCTTATAGCACATAGGGAGCACAGGTGTGTTCTACTTTGTAACTTCTATTGAGCTCTGCAGTTCAATAAGTGTTATTGTTATTACATTATGTTTCTAATAACACTATCCTATTAGATACCAGATATCTGGATCTCAGTTATTAGCAGCCATGGATATGAGTTTAAGTGCTCCGCATTCTGAGTTATTATCAGCTCGAGCTGGTGAAACTTCTCCCATTTTGGACAAGCAAGAACAGATTTCTCTGCTATTCCAAGGAAAGGAAGAAGCCCTTTCAAGGCCAGATGATAGGAACGGACGTGGTCAACAAACTGTTGATGTAGCTGAAATTCTCCGCCGTTGGACTCATGCTTTACAGCGTATTCATAAACAGTCTCTTCATTTGGTAAGATATCACTTTATTTGATTTTTTGTTTTTTGTTTGAACTGTCAGGACATCAGAGTGACATTGATGGATTCCTTTTCATCGCATATCCTTATGATGCAATCAATGCATTATAGATTAGGAGCAAAGTCAACCACTAGTTTTGCTAAAGCTTTCATTCTAATACATTTTCCTTTGCCTTTTGAATTAGCCTAGGGAATTCCATTTACATGGCTCTTGTGGGAGCATTGCATGACAGATCTTTGCACGTAAGTATAGCTCATGAGTCTGAAATATATTAGACAAGCATTTGGCCTGTAATACCACTTATGTCAGTGTTTTCACAAACCATTTCAACAAACAAATTAAGCTTAGCTGAGCATATGTTCTGGTGGAGAATGTTGTTGCCATTGTAGAAGTGCTAGTTGTGCTGGTTGGGTAACAAGTATTGAACATCTTACAGGAGATGACCCAGTAAAAAGTGATTAGAGAAATAATAAACTTTGATAACCTATGTTAACATCATCTTTAGTTTTGACAATACCCAATCCCTTTTTGACTGCTTGAATGTTCTGTTTTTTTACATCCAATGGAATTAGATAAAAACTGCTAGAGCATATCCAATTGACACAGATCTGTTACAAAATTGTCACATGATTATTGCCCAATACTAATCAGTCGCTTAATGGAATTACAATATACACATGGCTTAGGACTTTAGGAGTACTTCATACATAATATCATATATATGCAAAATGGCGTGACCTACAATTAACAACGCCTTGCATCTTCTGAACCAGAATGGAAGTAAATATTGCTAGTTTAATTCTGCTTATCCTCTGGTTTACACATTAGCTATATGATACACATTGAATTTTTTAAACACTTGATTTTCTGCTATGTCTCACTTTTCCTTGCATGCTTGAACCTTTGATGTCTCTAGTTGCCATCAGTTTGGAGTAGCATGGTGAATTGTTGATACGACCTTTTCCTGGTGCATTAGTATTTTGATGTGGCTACTTGGTTTCATACATCTTGCATAAGCATATAAAGATAATTCATAGTTGATATTGATTGCAGCTCAACAGATAGAATTAGTACAATGGCTAAATGCTTGGTAGACCATAAACCAACATAAATATATTAGAAAAATGTTCCATAAATTTAAGACTACATAAAGAAATGGGGATACATAAGACTTGGGTTGAGCCATATTACATTATCACCAAGGTATTTCTGCATATACTCCACTAATATACACTATGGCATATGAGCACTGTATTCTATTTGGCATTCATCAGATACTAATATTGTGACTTCTTAGTACGCTCATGCATTTTGATACACCATTGAGCTGATGTGTGCGTCTACTAATTTGATAGGCCAAAGCAAATGACGGAGAGGGGCCAGAATTACTGAGGAGTGCATCTGATGGAGAGACCAGTACTCATGCTGACTCTTTAACTGCAACGTTAGCTGAACATCGCCAGCATTTAGTCAGTATCCAGGTAATAACATCTTCCATACAAGACTAAGTCGGTTTCTCTATTGATAAGCTGTAACCTAGGTATGAAACCCAGGCAGCCTACCAGTGGCGACCACGTTTCTGTACTGGTGAATGGGACAATGCTATTTGATGGGTTTTAATATTTGGCTGTTTTTCCCTTTGTCTAGGGTCTAATTAATCAACTAAAGGAAGCTATTCCAGCCATGCAGCATTCAATAGAAGAACTCTCAGAAGAAGTGAACAGTGTCAGTAACTCAATGGATCTTTTGAATTCCAGACTGCCGCTTTCTGCCAGCCTTGGAAGATCAGAAGTAAGAATGAAAAGTTTTAACTAATTGCCTGTATTGTTTTATGATGAGTTACCCATATTTCCTGTTCAACCTTTTGAAATAGGGTATAGACCTAACAACCATGGGCAAGTTTTTTTACTGGCAGCTGCTCAATGCTTTTTGTATGAAGCAGTATCAGTTTGCTATATTATGAAATCTCATCAAGCATAAAAGATTTTCTATATTGGTTATGCACATTTTGTTCTACAGCTTTCTGACTGCAGACATTCAAGCAGGAAAACAGCAAGGAAGTTTCAGAGATTACTTCTAAGCTCTCTTCTACACACCTGGACAAGCCTGGGGGCAGTCCTGCTCTAAAGCTACCTTCATTATTTAGCCTAACTCCAAGTTCTGGAAAAGGAACACAGACGCAAAAACGGAATGCTCTAATACGCCAACCTAGCCAGGAGGTCACATCAGAAGAGAAAACACTTAATGTCCCCTCAAATAAAGATCAAGTGAATGGCTCAGAGCATGGTATTTCTTACGCTTCAGCTTATCCATTTCATCTTTAGGCTCCATTTCTTCTTCTTTACTGATAAAAATTGAAGTGTTTTTTTTTATGAATAGAATTGTTAATTATTTTGGTTCAATATGGTCTTTGCAGAAAATGATGGCTATATTGCTCATGATATTAGACGGTCTGTTCGTGAAGCTGCTCTGTCAAAGCCATTGAGGAATACAGATAGGCCACAAGATAAAAATAGTGACAATGGTTCAGAGCACTTCTTCATTCCGCTGTCAGCAGGTGCTGCAAGGAAGGAGATGGATGCAGCAACAAATCGACGGAAACAAAGACCAGGTTTATCGTCACCTCAGATGAAGTTCCCAAAGAGCACTAGTGACCTTTGCTACAACGCAGACAGCCCAATAAACGCAAGTCCAGTTCTGTTAAGTGAAATGAACGGACATGATCCTGTCAGCGCCATGAGCTTTCTTGACCCGGTCAGTGGTCTGGCACATCAGTCATTTATCAGTGATGATGCTCTTGATCAAGTGTTCTCCCCTCCTCTGTTGTTGGAATCTACGTTGTTCAATGATGCAGATGAGGACCTGCTTGGTAAGTCTTCTCAAAATCAATGAATTTTGTTTTGAGTAGTTATTCATATGCACATACTACTTGCATGCCTGCACTTCTATAAGTTTTCATGTCAGGATTTTTTTAGTCCTTAACCATGTCCTATATTTCAATTTTCACGAGGCAATTAAGGATAATTTTTCTGGGAACTCATTTTGTCTCTACTCTAAAGAAAATGTTTCGAACTGATCAATAACGTGTTACCTATTTTTCAGCACCACTGTCAGAGATGGATGCAGCATTAATGGAACATTAGGCTTCACATGTACACTATAATATTATGACCATTGCCTGAAGCTTTCAGCGCCTGATCGCAGCCTGGAGGTTCTTATGGCTTATGCTTGTCTTATTGACAGCATATTTGCGGTGAAAGCGTTGCTGCTCGAGTTGCTTGCCAGTTGCAACCAGCTTGAGATAGATGCTTGTGCATCAGAAATTTGGGTTGTTCCGTGGGGGAGATGGTGGGTTGTTGATTTGGGGAGAGAAGAGGGGTGCTTAGAGATGATATAGATGTTGGTGTTGTACCCAGTGTAGTGTGCACAATAGAAAAAGCCCAATCTTGTGTATTTAGTTAGTATATACCTCATCTGTATTTGTGTTGTAATAATTTTATCCACTTGCTCAAGTATTTCTTTTTTCTGGTGTTGTGATGTCATATGCTCTGTGCCAGTTGCTTCGTACTATGAATTATTCTCAATTTCTTGTAAGAAATAGCAAATCATAAACTAATGTAGTGTCTCCTAAAAAAAACTAATGTAGTGCAGCAGATAGGGTATCATCTTGTGTGTAACTGTCAGGGTAAGTACTGTATTAGCGCGCGGTATCAGATTTTTCTTGGTTACTCTTCGTCGATATATCAAACATTATTAAACGACGTGGGCAGAGGTTAACGAGAGACTACCGATGTGAGTTTTAAGGTCCTGCCTTGCCATGTAAATATTGTAGTAGATGTATAGCAAAAATTATGTATAGTATTTAATTAGAAGTATAGTTGTATCTAGATTAGTCAAAACAACCTGCAATTCGGGACGGAGTACTGGAATGGAGGGAGTACAAGTGTACAACTCGTGTGATTAGTCTGAATTCTCAATCAAATAAATCTAATACCTCGACAAAAAAAACTTCTATATAATGCAGTCATGCCACGAGTTTGTACTTGTTGCACGTGAGATACACCGTGGGCTCATAAGCCGGTGCTGATCTTGATCGGATCAATACCTTCCACCATGTTACAATGCAGCATCAACAATATTAAATTAGTCTATTAAATTCATTATAAAACATATCTGCTACTGTGTTAACATATGTTCTATAGGCTTATCAATATAAAGAAATTTTACTAAGATAATACAATATATGATATGCGTTGGATACATATGGATCTACACAAAGTAGCACTGAATTGGTTGAAACAGCCGGTGGTTGTCAAGCATCACTAGCTAGGCTCACACGCGCCACCTTGCATACGTTCCGTTCGTGATTGTGCCCTCCTACCGGGGGCTTCTATTCTTTGCACCTGCGATGGGAATCCTTCCCATCACAGAAGGACCGCCATCCTCCGCCCCGCCTCCCGGGCTACGGCGCCGCCCCCGGCTCCTCCGCCGCCACCCACCCTACCATAGCTCGCCGTCGCGCGGCGCTGCCTTCTCCTCGCCCCCGTCGCCGGCACTGCCCACCGGGTGTCCGGCCCCACCCGCCCGGCGGTGCTCCCGAGCCGCCGCGCCCTCCGCCGGCCAAAACCGTCGCCACCGCCTGGCCGCCGCCACCCCCGACCCCCTCCTCTATGGCCGGCGGCCATGGAGCCGCCACACCCCCAGCAACCCGGGATCATAAGACCGTCGACACCCTCCACCACCCCGGTCGCCGGTGACCTCGCCGGCGGCCGCTCCGCCCACCTACCACCCATTCCCCCATCCCCTCCTTGCTCGCTTGCTGCAGCGCCCCCTCCCCTGTCTAGAGGTAGAAGATGAACAGGGGAGCGCGCGAGCGTGCGCGCTTTTGCGATGCACCAACCGAAAAACACGCGCGCGATGAATAGATCTGGCGCTCCCACCCTGTTTCCACCCTCGGTTACGTTTGTGGTCTCTCTGGCTCCACATTAATCCCCGTCCTTTAGTGACGTACCTACGATTTCAACATAAAGTATGCCACGTAATTAGTTTGCAGGCGGGGCGGGCTCTTAAACGAGCCCGCGTAGCCGCCACGCAAAAAAGTCTTTGCGGGGTGGCCCAATATTACCCTATCTAAGCCCGCCGACGAAACAGACCCTTAAGACACGCAAAAGAAATCTCCCTCTTGCATACCTATCGGCGGCGGCTGCCACCATCATCGACGCCTCCGCTCCGCTACGCCGCGACTACTCCTCCTCACTGGTGAGGCGAAGACGGCAGTTTGGCGCGGGGCCACGGCAGAGGAGCAAGGGCCGCGGGCACAAGGCCGCCGGTGGAGGAGCCTTGGCCGCGTAGGGCGCGAGGCCGGCGGTGGAGGAGGCGAGCCGCGCCGCGCGAGGCCGGCCACACCCGCTCGCTGCCCCTATAGCGTTGGATGTGCTGCACAGGTCATCTCCGCCCTTCTCGCCTGCACCTGAGATCTCCAAGATCTGGCGTGTTCTGCTCTTTCCGCAAGGGCCCAAGGTGAGTGCGGGATTGCTCATCCAGATCCCACGCCTCAGTTGTGCTTTGTCATTGCCTGCGCGCTAATTTGTGCTTCCCCCAATAACGTTAATTTCATTGTCTGTGCGGTAGGTCATCTCATGAATTAAATAGCAATATTTTTGCCTACTTGGATTTAAGGATTTAAGTTTCTTTAGAATTTCACAAATTGCAGGTCCAGATAGCATTATTCTAGATAGATTAAAGGATTTTGTGTCACACATTTTTCCTTCTTGAATCTATTATGCAGCAGAGTTGCTTCTATGCTATATAGTGAATACTTCTATGCTACTATGCAGCAGCATTAATCAATAACAATTTTGAAATTTGGTAGGCATTAATCAATAGCAGAGTTTTCTATTAAAAAATTGTTTCTTCTTCCTCCATGCTAGAGTGCTAGTCCCTAGCTAGTACAGCCTGCAGATTTGCTTGTGATTGCTCTCAAGAACAGAATCAGCTCATTAGTACTTCATATGGACAGTGATGGGAATAGTGTGCATGCATGCTCATCAGTCATCACTCATGGTAGCTAATGCAGCGCCTTTTTAGGCAGTGGCTGATCTTACTGCTTTGAGCCATGACAGACACTCTGTCAAGACTAGCAAATTAACTGGTATGACTAGCTCAAAAGTGTTCATGCTACCCAGTGGCGGATGTACACCCCGGGCCACCCATGCCATGGCCCGGGGTTCGGCCCAAAAAATTGCTGAAGAAGTCCAAAAAATTGCTGAAGAAGAATAAATATACTACTTCGCGATGACACTTGTTGTATGTTTTCTATCTTTCCATTATGTTCTCGTGTATCTTTTGAACTTCCATTATGTTCTCGTGTATCTTTTGAACTATGAGTTTGTCGACATCTGGTTTTTGTCACAACTATATTTAAAACTCGGCCCGGGGTTCAACTCAATCCTGGTTCCGCCACTGATGCTACCAGCTGATTCCAGCTCAAGATAGCATCTTAATTTTCTAAGATAGCATCTATCTTTTTTCTGATGCATTTCCTACATGCTTGTAGATAACAGTAGGAGCTCTGAACTCTGATAAGAGCTTGTTTATAATGTCTATTCTGCCATTTGTGTTCACTATTTTTTTTTCAAAATAGAGCTCTGAACTCTTAATAACAATGCAGTTGTAATCAAAATTTTCTTTTTCTTTTTTTAACTTACCAGAAAGAATGGAAGAATGGAAAAGCTATGAATGTATGGACTGTATCATTTTATCATGTATCCCATTTTTGTTTTCATGTGTTGGCTGTTAATGCTACCATCTTACCTCTGCAATCATGTTTGTTAGGACAATGGACCTTGCATCAGAAGGTTTGACAACACAACAACAGAAGGCAAATAGTCGAAGACCAGTTGGTAGCTCACAAATTTTGACAGTACGTCTCTTTCTCATTCCTTACTCCCTTCATTACTTAGGCATCTTAAACAAGTTACAAACTGAGGTGCTCTAAATTTTGTAGTGGTACTGTGTTTTGCTTCCAAGCCAGCAGACTTGAAAGCTAAAGGAATGGGTTCTGACTGATCAGCAGCAACAGCTTGTTAATGCTAGTGGTCTTGGACATCTTGCACTTACCTCTGGGTTTACCATTGATCGATCTTTGCTTACATCCTTTTGCGAGAGATGGAACAATGAGATAAATACTGCACATTTCATGGGATTTGAAATGGCACCATCACTTCGTGATGTTTCATACATTCTTGGCATTCCAGTGAATGGTCATGTGGTGACCGCAGAGCCAATTAGTGATGAAGGTGTGAATCGAATGTGCTTGTATTATCTTGGAAGAGAGACCTGGTCAGTTAAATAATCTATAAATGTTCTGTGTATAGAATACGTTAGTTCTATTTTGAACTAAGCTATTGGTGCGATCGATTCATTGTCTGTAGTGCAGCACTGCAGTGATCTTTATTCACAATGTTATTGTCATTTTTTATTGTATTTATCCTATTTGTTTTAATCACCGTGCTATACAAGTGCTTGCTTCTAGCAGCATGCAAGCGTCGTGCACTTCCAGCAGCATGCAAGCCGAGACGCGTACGCCATGCGGGCATTGCAGGTCCACCGCAAAGGCCACAAATTCTTGATGTCCACCTTGTCATGGTCGCATGGCTTTGCAGGTCCACCGCAAAGGCCACAAATTTTTGATGTGCACCTTGTCATAGTTTGTGGTCAGCTGCATACCCACAAAATTAATTAGCGACATCATTCGTGGGTTTGCGGCTGCCCACAACCCGCCCCACCTGCATCGTGACCGCGTAAATACTACCATATACAATTCTGTATAATTTATAGAACTACTATATACAATTTTGTATAATTTATAGAACGATTCCTTAAGTAACTATAAATTGAGTACTATACTAAAGTGACAGGAATCGGCGCGCTGCCGTTCGTTCTGGCCCCAAGCGGGGGCCGGGTACTGTTCATTGGGCCCACGCATACTGTTTAAGTGGGGCCCACGTGGCCCGGATACTGTTCATTGGCCCCGTGTGCTGTTTAAGTGGGCCCGCCTACTATTCAAGTGGCCCCCCCTGCCTGTGTACTATTCAGTTGGGCCCGCGTATAAAATATGTTTAATTATTTTTCGTATAAAAAATAATATAATTTTGTATACTGCGTTCACATATAGTAGCCCTATTGTTTGTATACTACTTAGTGGGGGCCCACACCATTTGGGATCCATGCATATTTAGTGTGCCCCACTTAATGGACCCACGGTACTATTAGGTGTCTCTATCTTTTGAAAAAAAACATCGATGGTGATTTCGTACTGAAAATATAAAATAAATTTAACTTTTACTATATATAAAAATAATAACTTCGTACACCACGTTCATCTACGATAGCTCTAATACTTTTTATAGTTTATTTCCCGTACATAAATTCAAAAAATAGGATCAATTATTCTTTCATCACTAATTTTATACGTCAGTCTGTCAGCAATTTTTACTCACACCTAAAAGTCAACGGATTTCTAAGAAAAAAAGTTATATTGTGCTTAAATGACCATTATGATAACATAAAATATCTAAATTTAATATTGGATTGAGTACAACAAAATATAAATTTATGTTTTATTATTTTTTCCAAATTAATATCTTTCGAATAGACGCGCATCGCGCGTCAACCTGCCTAGTTAGAAACCAAGGCGCGGCGTTGCCGGCGCAGTGTCATGAGCCAGCCAGCACATGAAGCATACATCTGTCTCGTTGCAAGTACAGGTGATCAGGCGGTAAGAGAACACATTTGCATTCACATCTGAAAACTCCCACTTACAACCCAAACCATGTTTATACCTTTATATATGTTGCCAAGGAACATATCCTTCGTGCATGTTCCTATCTTTTGCTTTCCAACCAAATGTGGTGGGACTGTTTAACTACAATACAGAGGGGCAATACAGAGGGGCGTTGGCAGGTGATATCTGGGCGCAGACGTCAGATACAGAAGAGCACTAGCTAGACTCCGGAAATCCGAGGCGTCAGCCACAGGGGTGCCAATGTCCCTAGACAGCTTCAGATTGGTGTCAACTAGAGTGGAGCAGGGTTTGCAATCTGTCATACCAGCACGGGCAAGAATATCCAACATGTACTGTCGCTGAGAAAGAAACAGACAACCGTCGTGGCGCTGAACTTGCATCCCGAGAAAGTGATAGAGGTCACCAAGATCCTTCATAGAGAACTCCCGTTGCAAGGCTGCAATGGTGCGCTGAAGCAGATCTAAGGACGAGGCGGTGAGCACAATGTAATCCACGTAGAGCAGCAGATATATGGTATCGTTGCCCCGGTAGTACACAAACCATGATGTATCAGACTTAGCTTCCACGAACCCAAAAGAAAACAGGTAGGTAGCAAACCTGCTATACCATGCGCGAGGCGCCTGCTTCAAGCCATACAGAGAGCGGTTGAGGCGGCAGACAAAATCCGGATGAATTGAATCCTTGAAACCAGCAGGCTAGGCAGCATAAATAGTCTCTGAGAGAGTCCCGGGGAGGAAGGCGTTCTTCCCATCGAGCTGATGAACCTGCCAACTGCTAGACAATGCAAGTGACAGGACTTTGCGAACAGTAGCCGGTTTGACAAGATCTCAACAAAGTCAACACCGGGTCGCTGTGTGAAGCTGCGGAGAACCCAACGAGCCTTGTAGCGCTCAAGAGTGCCATCTGCATGAAACTTATGCTTGAAGATCCACTTGCCGGAGACAACATTACCACGAGGAGGCCGCAGCACCAAGTCCCAAGTGTTGTTCTTCAGGAGGGCGGCGTGTTCCTCTTCCATCGCGGCACGCCAATTGGGGTCAGCGAGCGCGCTGCGATAGGTCCGCGGGACTGGAGAGAGAGGCACATCCGTGTAGGTGCTGGTTGGTGACAGGAGCAACCTGAACAGCACCATGTGGAAGAGGAGGCGGACCCGATATAGCTAGGCGAACTGGACGACGCGGTGTGTGTAGACGTGCATGAAGTCACTGAGGGGACGATGGACGGGCGCCACAGCAACGCGTGGCTGCGCGGGGGACAAAGACGCCTCGGCCGCGCGTGGCTGCGCGGGAGACGAAGACGCCTCTGCCGTGCGTGGCTGCACGGGGGATGACGGCGATGTGGCCGCACGTGGCGCGGGTGATGGCAAAGTCGTGGCCCCGCGTGGCGCGGCCGATGGCGATGACGGCGACATGGCCACGCGCGGCGCGACAGATGAGGAAGCTGCTGGAGTCTAGGGGCAGCACGTGGCCGCGCCAGAGTCCTGGAGCCGGTCCTATAGGAGCCGACACCATGTTAGTGAGATCCTCCAAAAAGGTGAAGTTCGCCACAGATGGAGGGGATGAGTGACCAGCGAAGGGAAAGATCGCCTCGTCGAAGATAACATGGCACGAGATGATTACCCTGTTGCTGGTCATATCGAGACAACAATACCCCTTGTGATGTGAGGAGTAGCCAAGGAGGGCGCATAACGTGGAACGTGGTGCGAGTTTATGGCTAGCAGTGGCGGAGAGGTTCGGATAACAAGTGCAACCAAAGATGCGGAGGTGCTCATAGGAGGGAGCCACGCCGTAGAGGGAAGCGTGCGGGGTGGAGAAGTTGAGCGTCTTGGTTGGGAGAATGGTCAGGATGGTGATGGTGGTGTGGAGCGCCTCCGCCCAGTAGGAGGGAGACATGCTGGCCTGAAAAAGCATAAAGCGAATAACATTGTTTGTGGAACGAATGATATGCTCGGCTTTACCATTCTAGGCGGAGGTGTATGGGCAGGACATGCGAAGGTGGACGCCGTGGGTGAGGAAGAACGTGCGGGCGCTAGAGTTGTCAAACTCGTGGCCATTGTCGCACTGAACTACCTTGATGCCGGCGCTGAACTGGGTCTTCACATAGGCAAAGAAATTTGTCAGAGTAGAGAACATGTCAGATTTGAGGCGCAAAGGCAACGTCCATAAGTAATGGGAGCAATCATCAAGATCGACCAAATAGTACTTATAACCAGAGACACTAAGAACTGGAGATGTCCACAGGTCACAATGTATAAGATCAAAGTTGTGACTAGCCATGAAAATGTAGACGGACATGGCGCCCTAACTGACACGCATGACAAATAGAACTAGCAGTTTTATTACAACCCGGAATAATGGAAGCTAGTTTAGACAGCGCCTCATGGCCGGGGTGACCGAGACGGCGATGCCACAAGTCAGAAGTAGCGGAGGCAGCGACGAAGGAGTGGCCGGCTGGAAGCTGGAGTGGATACAACGGCCCGGAGCTATTGCAATGATGATCACATTCCGCGACAGATCCTTCACAGAACAACCAGCATAATCAAATTCAACAGAACAATTATTGTCAGTGGTGAATTGGCGAACCAAAATAAGATTCTTGATGAGTTTGGGAGAAACAAGAACATTATTAAGGTGAAACGGTCCATGAAGATGGGCAGCGCCGGTGGCTGTAACTGGTAGAAGGGAGCCATCACCAACAATAATATTGGACGGAATAGGATGCCGCGGTGGGAAGGAATAACTAAGGGTATTAGAATCAGAGGTCATATGAGAGGACCTGAATCAAAATACCACTCATTCTATTGCGGTTGGTTCAGTGTCATGGTGCTGAACGTGGAAGCCACTGACTGCTGATCCCAGGATGGAGAGCCTTGCAGAGGGTTGTAGGAGGCCAGCGTCGAGGGGCTCCACTACTGTAGTTGGCCTGGTGGCCACTGCGGTACACCGGTCTGCACCGGCCAGATAGAGGCACCGGACCTGGCAGGCCACTGCAGGGCGGGAGCAACGGGCCATGTCGGGGTATACGGCCGCGTTGTGGCGGCCTGCGGAGAAGGCCCGGCCTGGTTGGCCAGGAGCGCCTACTGCGGGCTAGGCTGCGGCACCGGGAGCGGGGCTTATGTTGGCCATGGGCCGGGACACATGCTGATGGTCCCGGTCCATGGATTGTAGAAGCTGGGCCAGGAGCCCAGGGGTGGCCCGGCGTTGGTGCTCTTGGCGGAGGAAGTTGCGCCGCTGCTGGTGCCGGAGGCCGTGTCGGTGGAGGGCGCCTACGACGCCTGCCCGCGGCCGCCGTGTTTCCCATGGCGGTTCTTCTGCTTGGGAGCGCCCCCGGCCGCAGAGCCGCCCCTGGAGTTGGAAGGGGGGCGAGGTGCAGAAGGGGCGGAGGAGCCGCTGGTGGCCGTGACAAGAGCCGTAGACGAAGAGGAGCGGTTGGCGGAGTGCAGTTCCTCCATGAGGAGCTGTTGGCGGAGTGCAGTTCCTCCATGCGATGACCTCATCATAAGTGGGAAACAGATGAGCGCGACGCAGATGGAGGGCAATGGCGGAGTTGTGTTCGTTTAGGCCGCGGAGCACATTGAGAACAAGAGTGTGATCCGGAACGGCCTCGCCAAGATCACAGAGCCTGGCCGCCATCTTCTGATACTCCCGACAGTAGTCAGCAATGGACAGATCGCCCTGCATGAACTGACAAAACTGCACATCGAGGTAGAGGAGTCACGTCTCCCGGTTGCCGAGAAACTGGGTCTCGAGGGCAAGCCAGGCGGCGCGGGCGGTGGTGTTGTTCTCCATTGCAGTGTCGGCGAGGTCGGAGGAGACGATTCCATAGATACAAGACTTGATGACGCAATCCATGCGTGTCCAGTCCGGGAAGATGCACGCCGGAGGATTGTGGAGAACGTGATGCTCCAAGGAAAACTTGCCGACGACAAGTAGGAACTGATCGCGCCAGCGTCCGTAGTTGCTAGTGGCGAGGTCGAGGACGATGGGGATGAGGCTGCGGATGTTCTGGACGGTGACGGCTTGCGCATGAAGATTCATGACGGTGGCAGCCTCATGCATGAACATCGCCTGCTGGACGTTGGAGTCGAGCGCAGGATGGGGCTTGCCGTCGTCGTGGTCCTTGGCGGCGTCGGGCTCGTCGTCGTCGGAGGGCGGGGTGTCCGCAGCAGCGCGCTCATCGGCCGCGCACTGGAGCGCTGCACGGGTGTGAGCGGCGGCGGCGTCGCTCTCCTTGGCGGTGGCGGCGGCCTCGGCTTCAGCAGCCTTGGTGCGGGTGAGGGCGTTGGCGCGTGCTTTGAGGCGGGCGTCGCGCTCGGCGGCAGTGCGCTGCCGCTCCTCCTCTGCACGCAGGTTGGTGGGCGCGACGCGGCAGGAAGCCGGCACGTGGAGCGCTGCACGGCGAGGAGTCGACACGCTAGGGCAGCGGAAGTCGAACCGGGAAGGGAGGCCGGACTCGTGATACCATGAAAGCAATATGGCTGGAACCGATTGGATTGATTGATTAGGGGTGCAATGCACAGGTTACATATATAGGCAAGTGTCCTAGGGTTTATAGAAACACCCAATCACATGAGCCTTGCCTAATCAACGGTGGTGCAACCCTAATCTATCTAGCCGCACAACCAGGCCATGTGCCAAGCAGGCCAGGCCCATGTGGGTCCCATAGCCCATATATTCTACTCGCTAGGAGACGATTAAGGAATCAACATCCAACAAAGGCATCCAGAACTGTGCGTGTTAACCTCTCATTAATTGAATACCCCTCTTTTTAATTGAATAATTATCAAGGTCTTAGTGTTCATGTATCTGACTGCATTCTCTGATTCATCACATTGTGTAGAGAGGTATGATTAGGGTAAACACCACACACCCAAGGAGAGGGGGGACCTCTTGTTTATATAGGCCGTATAGACTTCGAGTACAAGTAAAGTCAGTTACAAGATTTATACAAGTCAAATACATCTATATACATCTAATACGTTGCAATGACCATACCATCTGGCCTTTCAAATTAACTCCCAGTCTGATGAGTAAAATACCAAGGTTAGCACTGACACTTTGTGCTACTGAACAGATGATTCTTTACTAAAGCTTAGTTTGGAAGCCTCAAACCTCGGGTTTCTGCTATTTTTCCCAGGGAGGAAGGCCATGAATAATTGAGCCATGAGCCTTGATTACCATGTATTTATGAGCCTATATGACTGCGGTCACTGACCTGGTCCGCTCATTTTCTAGGGGGATTTGTGCCCCCCGATACATGTCGGAAAGCGCAGTTTCGCTCGCCTCTTTTTTATGTTCTCTCTACTAGAAACCACTCCCTCCTGATACCTTCACCTCCCGGACTGTGCCTCCACCTCAGCCTTCTCCGTATCCACCTTGATGTCTCCACCTCTGTGGTGGCGCCTCCGCTTCGGCACCATCTCCACGCAGAGCCTCCAATCCATCCTCCTCCTCTGCAGCCACGATGAGTTGATGACACCAGCAGCGCCTCAAGGGGCCGCAAGGACCACAAGATCTGGGACGTCGAGTTCATACAGGTCAACAAGGCCATGCTGTTGACTTCATTCTAGTACTTCCTCTCTTCCTCTCCCATCAAAAGCTGACCTTTTTACTGTTGATTAGGCTATGCTTAGATTTGGTTGCAGTCAATTTTTTATGTTCTCCATCAGTGTTCAGAATAAGAAACCCTTCTTGAATCAAGAGTAAAACCTACATAAGGTCTACTAGCATTTGTGGAGTTACTGATTTGTGTTGTCCAGAACATTTGAATTATTTGCTGTACAAATTAATTTGTGTTACAAGGACCTTCACTCACTACTACAAAAAAAATTAACCATGACCTTTAAAAATGCCCTCGGAGGCAGGCGGCCCAGCGGCCCATCTCGGTTAACCGTTGCCGTGCTGCCAGCCGTACAACTGCCTCGGTTAACCGAGCGGGCCACATAAGGCAACCGCCTCAGTTAATCATGTATTACAGAGACAATTGCGTTAAGCCGACCGCCTCGGTTAAACAGTTAACTGAGGCGGCTCATGTTAACGCAACCGCCTCGGTTAATAACAATTAACTGAGGTGGTTTCGTTATGGTGCCTGCCTCGATTAAGATCCTTATATATACCAGCCTAGCCCCCTTCTTCCCCGCAGGTCCTCCATTTTTCCGTGTTTTGAGCTCAAAACACGAAAATTGGCCATTTTAGAGGGGGAAGGTTTTGCCCTTAGAATTTGGTGAAGGGGGGTACTGTATGAGGTTGATTTCTTACTCTCTAACTCTCATTTTCTTATATTGATCTGCTTATATGACTTTTCAACTACAAAGTTATAGATCATGTCGAGGGCTACAATTTTGATATAAAGTTTGTCTTCATTTGAGTTTATATGAAAGTTTTATGAATTATTTTTTGATATAGAGTTTTTAGATCATATTGTTTTGACCTAGATGAGACTCAAAATCAAGTTTAGGACCGGGATGACACAACTGAACAAGTTTGAGGACTTAAACGGGTGATTTCTAAATTTAGGGACCAAGATGACATAGCCGAACAAGTTTGAGGACCAAGATAACCTAGATGAATAAGTTTGAGGACCTAAATAGTCGATTTGCAGGTTTAGGGACTGGGATGACACAACGGTACAAGTTTAGGGACCAATGGACTTTACTCTTGATAAATATACAGTGCAGACTAATTAACAAATCACTAATAGAGTAGCCACAAAGTTGTATAAGATTTCTGGTAGTGGTAGCACAAAGTTGTATAGGGTTCTCGTAGTACAAAGTTGTTTATACTTAGGGTTAATGACATTTCATTATTGAGGTTTGTGCTTGATCGAGCTACTTGGCACTAAAACTATGTTGAGTATTATTTTCCTAGCCTGAAAATTTTATCAAACATCTAACCTTGTAACATTTTGTACTAGGGGTTCTTTTCCCCCTCTTTTTTTTCTTAATATATTGATGTGTAGCTCTCCTACGCATTCGAGTAACAAAAAAGAATGGAATCCAAAGAAGGATCTGCTTTAGCCTTACAAGACATCGAAGGGTTCAAATTATCTGACTAGTGACCTTGTACCATGATGTTTTTTTTCCTGTAACCACTTTTCTGATACATCCGATATTTCAGTGACTTTCTGAATGAATCTCTCCAGACTTGAGCTTTGGCTTAAAAACGAGCTCAAGCCACACTGTTTTGGCCCTTTCCTCCCTTCAGCGCACTATTGCAAGAAGTAGATCTCGCATCAGTTGGCTCAGTGAGGGCAAATACAGCCCTGTTTCATGCACATGCTCGTCACCGGAAAGAGGAAAAATTTTATCAGTAAGCTTACAACTGATGATGGGGTAGTTCTCACCAAGCACAAAGAGAAAGAGCAGAATATTTTTGATTTCTACAGCAAGGTCTGCTAGGAAAGAGCATTGACAGGGAAGTGACAGTTAACTTATCGGAACTTAACATGCCAAACATTTTTCTCTCTAATTTGGAATCATCTTTCTCAGAAGAGGAAGTATGGAAAACAATTAACTCCCTCCCTTCAGATAAAGCTCCTAGTCACGATGGTTTCACTAGCAAATTTTACAAGGTCTGCTGGCAAACCATTAAGATGGGTATAATGGCTGCAGTAACAGCTGCTTGGAGCAGAAAGTTTGCTAATTTTGAGTTACTCAATTCAGCCTTCATCACACTTTTGCCAAAGAAGGTGCTTCAAACATCAAAGATTTTAGACCCATCAGCTTGGTGCATTCCTTTGCCAAACTCATAACAAAAATCCTAGCTAACAGACTTGCTATTAGGCTAGACCAGTTGGTATCACCTAATCAGAGTGCTTTCATAAAAGGGTGTTTCATTTTGGACAACTTCATGTTGGTCCATCATACTACAAAGTTTCTATACTAACAGAAACAAGGCCGGATCCTCTTAAAGCTGGATCATGGCCTTTTCTCTTGGAAGTCCAGAAACGGTTGGGTTTTGGATCAGTTTGGTGCGACATTATAAGTAGCTTGCTTGCCAGTTCCTCCACGCAAGTGTTATTGAATGGCTCTCTGGGACAAAGGATACAACATCAGCGTGGTCTAAGGCAAGATGATCCGCTGTCACCAATGCTTTTCATTCTGGTCATGGATGTGCTTTGCCATTTGGTGAAGAAAGCTATGGATGAACAACTTTTTTAGCCACTTGCTAGAAGAGCTTTGCAACATAGGATTTCCTTGTATGCAGATGATGTGGTTTTATTCTTGAGACCATCAGCCAGTGACATTGAAATCACTCTGGATATCCTGCAACTGTTTGGAAATGCTTCTGGCCAGAAAAGCAGTGTTCTTCCCATAAGGTGTAGTGAGGATGACAAAATAGCCTTGCAGGAAGTTTTGCCATGCCAGCTCTCTGACTTCCCCTGTAAGTATCTTGGGTTCCCCCTATCTCCTCATAAGCTAAACAAACAACAGGTTCAGCCCATCATAGAGAAAATTGCAGATAAACTCCCAAGCTGGAAGGCTAATTTGCTTACTAAAGCTGGAAAATGGTCTTGGTTCAGTTTGTTCTCACCTCAATAATGATCTACATCCTCATGGCACTTGATCTACCTCCATGGGCACTAAAGGCAATCGACAAGATAAGAAGGGGCTTTCTTTGGAAAGGAAGGAGAGATGCTAGGGGAGGGCATTGCTTGCTTGCTTGGCCAAAGGTCGCAAGGCCACTAAATTTGGGGGGCCTTGGTATCTCTAATCTTTAAAATCTGGGGTGGGCTTTGAAACTCAGATGGTTGTGGCTACAGAAAACAGAGCCAGACGAAGCTTGCGCTTTCTTCCCCATCCAAGCTCAATCTCAAGTTCAAGCCTTCTTTGCTTTGGCTGTTGAGATAGTGGTAGGAAATGGAAAAAAATACTTGTTTTTGGACAGATAAGTGGCTATTTGGTCAGAGCTTACAATAGGTCTTGCCACATTTGTTCAATTCTATAGCAGTAAGAGCAAGAAAAAGGTCTGTCTATGATGCTATCACTGGTAGAAAATGGATTTCAGATATTAGAGGTGCATTGAGTGTGCCTATTTTGATTGAATATCTTCACCTATCGGAGCTCCTATCCAATGTGGTTCTGCAACCTGAGGTGGAAGATACACATATCTGGAAGTTCTCAACTTCTGGAGTGTACTCCACCAAATCAGCATATGAGGCCTTATTTATTGGAGCCACACATTTCAATCCTTGGGAAAAGATTTGGAAGAGCTGGGGCCCAGGGAAGTGCAAATTCTTTATGTGGAGAGTTGCTCATGATAGATGTTGGACGGCTAACAGATTAGCTCGTCGGGGGCTTAATCACCCACCAAAGTGTCCTCTCTGCGATTAGGTTGGCGAAACAATAGACCACCTACTGGTCTCTTGCATTTTCACTCGGCGAATATGGTATAGCATTCTGCAACTCTTTGGGCTGCAAGCTGTTGCTCCACAAATGGATAATCTATTTTTTGTGGACTGGTGGGATGAAGTTAGCAGCAGGCTCTCTGGTCAAGTTAAAGAGGGGTCTAACTCCATCATTATCCTGGGAGCATGGCTAATTTGCAAGTATCATAACTATTGTGTTTTTGATGGGGGAACTCCTAGTTTAACCCGGGTCTTATCGGCTTTCAGGGAGGAGGCTCAGCAGTGGTCTATAGCAGGGGCTCGAGGAGTATCTTATCTCCTTGCCCTGGCTCCTACTTCCTAGTGCTGTTTTTGAGATGGTGGTCTGGTCCTACCTTAGTATTGCTAGGCAGTAAGACAGCTTAGTGTGTGCTCCAAGGGTGTGTTACATACCCTTATTCCTGTAACATTCTTTGTTAGTTTTTGGGGCTCTTTACCTCCTTTTTTACTCTTCTTAATATATTGATGTGCAGTTCTCATGTGTTTTCGATTTCTTTTCTGAATGAATTTAGTTTCCAGAATTTTGTCCTTGATATGGCTTCACTCATTTCTTCATTTATTTCCTAATGTGAATCTTTGAAAATCTTAGTTATTTGGACCAGCGTTAGGTGCAATTGTAAACAGACTGGTGACAGCAGATATGGTTGGTGCACATGAATTTTTCTTCTCATTTTAATTTTAATTTCGAGTGACCTGTTCGGGCTGCATATCTATCAAGAGGACTGATTATATGATGTCATCCAGATCTGTAATACTTTCATCATATTCATTTTATTTCTCTAGAATTTCTCTGAATTTTTCTGATTTTTTGAGAATATTTTTACTCTCCTGTATTTCTGTCCTCTTGGTTACCAAACAGCGACGGGAACTAAAACCCTGTTGGGGTGGGCTACCGAGGGAAACCAACTGCCAGAAGAATCCCTTTGGGGGCTTTCCTTACCTAGGTTAGACACCCTTTTACTCCAAACTGTCATGGGCAGGATGTACTGTTCATGCCGTGAACAGTAATAGGGTTCGGATATTAGGAAAAAATAGATTAGATTGGTTTGTTATTTCCTTGAATTTAGAGATTGGTTTCTTAAGGGTTAAATCAAGGTTTTTTAAGGGTCAAGTCAGCCCATCTATATCAAGACGAGATTGTATCTTTTTTAATCAAGCAATGAGAGTATCAGCTATCAGTTATCTACTGTAGCCGCGCCGCTACAGTACTGGGCCAGCTACTGTATCCCGCCGGCCCATAAGTTTGCCCGTGACATTTCACCCCTCCTTTTTAAGCAGCTCGTCCTCGAGCCGCAGATTGGGCGGTCACAGCGACTCGACTCAATTAACCAACTAAGACACAATACTCAGCCTTTTACATCTCGACTGAGTATTTTATTGACAACTAAAACAATGAATAAACCAAAAGCCTTTATCTGTGGGGGTGCAGCAGCGCGGCTACTATAGCACACCTAAGGTTAGTAGTCTATTTAAAGAGAGATTAGGGAGTCATCAAGGATAGGCTTAGAATAGATTAGATCAGTACCTATTATCCCTGCCCTTAGAGTGCGGCCGCGGCCGTTTCGAGGCCGCGCTCCTTGGGTTCAGGTTCCCTGTATCCAGATCCATAACAAAACTAATAAAGGGAGAAAAGCCAATGCCAAATGGTTCTGCAATTGAACTGGACATGGACACCGCATAGCGAACACTTAAGGACCAAGTGATTAACATCTCTTTTTTTCAACGGAGTGATGAACATCTTAAGGGACAGTACTGTCTCAGAACTCATAAATATGTTCTAGCAACCCAGAATGGCAGTAGTCACAATGATAAATCACTCAGAATGGCAGTACAAAGAAAAGGCAATTGTAATTTTTCATCAAATAATTTTTTTTGTGGGTAAAAGAGAGATATATTAATTAGCGCAAAGATTACAATCGTTCTTGATCAGGCCCTCAACGCACGCAGGCGCACGGCCTAACCAGACAGCAGAGTGCATGTTCCTTCTAGCAAAATGCGCTAACTCATGAGCAACTAGATTACTCTCTCTTTTTACCTTGGTGATACGCCAATCCACCAGCACTTGCGCCTGGTCCTTGGCCTCCTCCAGGATGAAACGGAGCGCCGAACGATCCTCCTTTTGCTGCATAGCTTGGATGACCCGGGCATAGTCGGATTCAAGAATGATCGAGCCTTGTACCCACTGACCTGCCAGACGTAAACCTTCTAAGCATGCTAATGCTTCTGCTTCTACTGCATCCTGACATCTGAAGATCACCCGCCAGGCTGTGAGAATTACTTGACCTTCACTATCACGTACGACAACACCAACACCTGCTTCCCCGGATTGAGAGACAAAGGAGCCGTCGACATTGCATTTGGCCCAACCTGTTGGAGGTGGTACCCAACGTGCACTTCCCAACAGCTTTTTTTGACACTCTGTGCCTTTCCTCCTATTGTCTGATACTGGGCAGGGCGCCTTCCCCTTGCCCACTGCCTTATCTGTCGCATGGGGTTCTTCGAATATCGTGGAGTAGAAGGCGCAGAGGCCATGGACAGCTTCTGATATGCTCATAGTGCCAGTTTGGTGCGTAAAATTATTGTGGAGTGCCAAAGTCTTCCACAGCAACAATTTGAGCTGGTCCCTCACTAACTCTGAACAATGATCCAGTAACAGGAGTAACCAATCCGGCCCCGTGTATCTAAAATATGACTCATCCGGCAGCTGCCAAAGATCTCTCATGGCCATCCGCAAACTGTTCGCCTGGGGACATGCAACTGTGGCATGGAAGCTTGATTCCACTTCTCTATTGCATAATGAACAAATGTCACTAGGCTCCAACTTCCTAATAAATTTTGCATGTCGAGTCGGCAGAATGTCCCTGGCCAGCTTCCAAATAAACACGTTGACTTTAGGTGGAACTCGTCCACTCCAAACACGCGCCCACAGCTTCCTTTCCCCACCCGGAGCTGAACTGGTTGCCTGACTTTGCGGTGTCGTTCTGATCTTGAGGGCCAAATTATGGGCACTACGAACAGAGAAGAGTCCGGTCTTCTCCATGTGCCAAGCGATGAAATCATCAGACGACCTGGGCGGTAACTTAATCTTGGCAATTTCATCAGCATCTGCAGGATTAAAAATTTGGATTAGCTTGTCGAAGTCCCAACCTCTACCTTCGATATCCAGGAACTCTGAAACCCAACGTAGTCTGCATCGACCTTGCTTGGTGGTCACTGGGAGCGACAGTTCCCGCAGGATCCATGGATCCCGCCAGATACGGATTTGGAATCCATTGCCCTCTCGCCATATAATTCCTTGCTTCAGGAGCTCGAGACCATGTATGACAGCTTGCCATGTCGCTGAAGCATTGGAACAAAAGGTTGTGTCCACTAAACTTCCTCTTGGATAGTATTTCGCTTTCAGTAATCTAGCACAGAGGCTCTCTGGGTATTGGATTAGTTGCCAGGCTTGTCTTGCCAGCATAGCTTGGTTGAACAAGCGAAGATCCCTGAATCCCATTCCTCCACAACATTTCTTCATTAACATCTCGTCCCATGCGATCCATGCTGTCTTTCTTTTGCCGTTCTCGACCCCCCACCAGAACTCACGGATGATGCTGGTGAGATCGTCGCACAACCCAAGAGGGAGTTTGAAGATGCTCATAACGTAAGTCAGCAAAGCTTGGGCGACAGCCTTAATAAGGACCTCTTTTGCAGCAATCGACATGTGCTTCTCACTGTAATCCTTTAGGCGCTTGCTTAGTCGTTCCTTAATATATTGGAACCGGGGGCCCTTCATCCTACCGAGAGGTGTTGGTAGCCCCAAGTACCTAGCCTCGAACACTGTCTTTTCTACCTACAGGATGAGCTTAACTTGGTCCTGCATATCAGTCTGACATTTATCAGTGAACAAGATCGAACATTTAGATGGGTTTATCTGTTGACCAGTGCATCTGCCATAGGTTTCCAGCACATCCTTTACTTCGGTAGCCTGCTCAGCTGTGGCCTTAAAGAACAACAATGTATCATCTGCAAAGAGGAGATGTGATATGCCTGGTGCATTCCTGCAAATCTTGAGTTCTTCCAGAGCACCTGAGTTTGTTTTCCTCTTGATCAAAGCCGACAATCCATCAGCAACAAAAAGGAATAGATATGGCGACAGAGGATCACCTTGTCGTAGATCACGAGTAGGAGTGAAGGGTGCCGACATGACACCATTGAAACGTACAGCATAGAGAACCGAAGTGACGCAGGTCATAATTCGATCCACCCATGAACTCTGAAAGCCCAGTTTCAACAACACATTGTTCAAGAAACACCACTCTACTCTGTCATACGCCTTGGATAAATCTAGTTTGTACGCACAAAAACTACTCCTTTCATCTGTATTATAATTGATAGCATGTAAGCATTCAAAAGCAATAAGGGCATTATCTTTAATCATACGCCCGGGAATAAAAGCACTCTGACTTGGGGATATCAGATCCTGCAGGAGGGGTCGTAATCGATTTACAATGCACTTGGAAACCACTTTGTAAATAACATTACAGAGGCTAATTGGTCTGAAATCCTTGAGTGTTTCAGGATGAGGAACCTTTGGGATCAGCACAATGCAAGTATCATTTACTCCCGGGGGCATAACCCCTGATGAGAAAAATTCTTTAACTGCCCGGATAACATCTTCTTTCAGCAAATCCCAGTTTCGCTGGAAAAAACGGCCTGGTAAGCCATCAGGTCCGGGAGCTTTTAATGGCCCGATCTGGAAGAGAGCATTACCAATCTCCTCATCACTATATTCTTTGCAAAGGTCGGAGTTAGTTTGAGCTGTCACAACAGGTTCAATTAAATCAACAATTTCTTGTGGATCTGTGTGGTCATCTCTCATGAATAAATGTTCAAAATAGCTTGTGACCATTCCTTGCATTTCTTTTTGGTCTGTAGACCAGCTTCCATCCTCCCTCTTTAGCTTTTCAATATGGTGCTTCCTAGCACGCCATAGAGCTTTGCAATGAAAATACTTTGTGTTCCTATCGCCCTCTTTAAGCCATGCAATTCTAGACCTCTGCAGCCACATCATCTCTTATCTATATAAGACTTCATCTAAGTCCCTTTTAGTGTGCAGGATAGCTTCTCGGTTGGATAAAGGATCATTGCACTCTAGCTCTTCCAGTTTATTTCTTAGCTGCTCAAGCTGTCGAGTTACATGACCAAATTTTTCTCTGCTCCACACTTTCAGATCTTTGGTGACAGTTTTCAAAGCTATTGACAGAGATCCCAGATCACTCCCGGGATTTCGGTTCTGCCAGGCTGTTTCGACAACAGTATTCAAATCTTCTTCTCATTCCCACATAATCTCGTACCGAAAAATAGAACCCCTAGATCTTTGTTCTACCAACTGTGCAACAAGGAGCAGGGCCTTATGGTCTGAGCATGATGATGTAAGGTGCTGCACAGCTGCATCCGGGAAGAGCGCAGACCAATCAGTGTTAGCGACTCCACGGTCCAGCCGGACACGTACATTTCTATTGCCACCTTGGTTATTGTTGTACGTCCAAGGTAAACCCGAGAACCCTAAATCATGCAAGTCACAGTGGCTTAGGATCTCTCGAAAATCCATCATCTGTCTCTCGGCCCGTGGAGTTTCAGAGAAATGTTCATACTGCCACATTGCTTCATTGAAATCACCTGAAACCATCCACGGACCAGACCAAGCTCCACACAGAGAACGTAGGAGCTCCCACATATTTCTCCTATTTTCCACACGAGGCTCGCCATACACAAAAGTTGCTCTCCAGGGTGCATCCTCAGGATTATCACGCACCAATACATCAATGTAGCGCTCTCCTTGAGAAAGCAAGGAGACAGAAATAGATTCATCCCAAAACAGAACAATACCTCCACTTAGACCATCACTATCTACTGCTAGAGAATGCTTTAGACCGATTTTCCATCGTAGATTCTTACTTCGACTCGCACTCATTCTCATTTCAGAGAGGAAAACGAGTTTGGGGTGATGTAACTTAACATAGTTACACAATTCCTGAACTGTCCGGGAGTTGCGAGCGAAGGGGATCGTCTGCTACATTTTGCAGGGGATTCTCCGTCCTTCACCATCGCCTTTCCGTCTGTGTCCTCTGCAAAATCATTTTCATTAGCCTACATGCCCTGTGAGATTAGTTCAGAGTTCTCTAGCTCCTGTACATACACTGCAATATGTGCAGATTTCTTGTTGCTCTTCGGCTTTTTAATATCCTTTGCTACTCCGTGAACTCCCAACGGAAACCTCTTGTCCCCGGCTGAACTGGCCTTTGTTACTTTGGCTGCAGCTAAACTTTTCAACATAGTTGGGTTGTCTGTTGCATTCAACTCCGGCATAACGCACATTGAAGTGCCACTCGAATCCATGTAGGAATCCAGGCCTGACACCTTCCCTGCAGCAGGCCAAGGTGGCTAAGCATTCAAAACAAAGATCCTCGTATCCTCAACCACGTTTGGCAAACAGCACATCAGATAGACACTCTCATAGTCAAAATGGCTGCTTTCTTTTATTTTGATAGACACTTTCACCATAAAAGAGATGGGAGCGTGATCAGGTGGATAAAAACAAGCTGCGACAAACACATCCATGTAGAGGCCCATAGAGAAGGGGCAGCTGCTTCTGTAGCCAGCCTGGATCCTGTCCTCATCTTCCACGCATCCTGTAGGACTGACAAGACGAGCTCCTTTTTCAGCCAGGAGGCAATGTGTCGAACACCTTGCCTGCAGGTTTAGGTGGTGAAATGGTTACTGCTGTAAGAACAATGGAATTTGCACTCCTCTTTCTTCTCCTTTTATAGGCTCAAAAAGTATCTTGTAACTAGTCTCTTGAATTCTCAAATAACTGCATGTAAATGACTACCAATTCTTTCCTGGCGGCACCCTAGGTGCGAGTTCATCACTCCCTTCATAGCCAGGCTTAATCCCATCAAAAGTGAGGAGCAATTGTTCAGTTACAGGGCCCGGATCAGGAGGTACCTTGAAAACATTATGTAGAATAATTGATGATTTACTCCTCAGGCATCCTAATCGCTTCTTTAAGAGCTGTAGGCGTGAGAGCATGTTCTCTGCTTTTTCCATGGCTGAAACCATTCTGTCATGGAAAGGATCACGGCTCTGGGGACGGGGTTTGCTACTACTGATTTCTGGTTTTGGTTGCTGTTGATTTCAGGTTTCTGGGGTTAGATTTTGTAGATTGCTAGAGAGGATTCTTGAATCGCCTCTGAGGGGACACGGGAGATGAACAGACACAGGCATCTGAACGGTCTTTTGCACGTCCTCCTTGAAGCACGACCTTCATCAAATAATTTTAATGAAGTTCCCTAGCAAACTCACTACCTACATTTCCAATATGAATATGGAAGATAATATATGTTGCATGGTGATAATGCACAAGGTATGCTGAGTAGTGAAACAAGGAAATGCCTGATAAAGAGCATGATACCAAGCCCAAAGATATTCTCTAGCAGACCATCCAGAAAATGCATATTTGCCAATATGAAGAGATTGCATCATCGTTGTGGTTTAGACTCAATCCAACATCCAGTTTTATGACTTGATTGGCAATTAGGCACCGCAACTAGCTCACTATAATTGTTTACTACAGAATATGATTTGGTTTAAAACTAACAAACTAATATTAGGCAATTTGCTGGAAGCTGGAGCATTATTTTCTACAAAAGGTCCTTAAAGCTTCTAAAAATTTCCCAGATAGTCTCTCCAATAAGTCTATTACATGCATGATATATTCAACCATCCACCAAGCTTCACCACCCAGCTATAATATATGGTTTAGATCAGAATATCTATGCTCTAATCTGTGGTTACTAATGAAGGCACAATAGTGAACAAAGGGATATTAAAACATAGAGTGCCACTACTTACTCGCAGCATGATTAGAGTTCCACTACTACTTGCAATCCTAGCTACTAATTTGCTTTACCACAAACAAGCTCGACGAAATTGTGAGGTATCAGGTATGCATGCACCACTTTACACATCTATACTCCTCACTGGCTAAAACAAGGGGCCTAGCATGTCAGACAACAAATTGACACAACAATTAAGAATCGACAAACTTATGCCCCATTCGCTAATAACCCGATTTAATTTCTTGACACCAATTCCTTAATAGTAGAGACTGTAAATCCTCCCGAAGTTTCCTACCCTTAGTCACCAAGTTCCCGGGACGATGGGGACGGGGAATGGGAACGAGGAACATGGTTCGCTGATTTTCAAAATCTTGGAACAAAGGGGGTATACCTCTATGGAACGATGATTTGGAAACGTGGTAACGTGTTCCTTATTAATTCGGAACGATATCCCGGGACGAAACGGCCGGAACGAGGATGGTCCATTTAATTCTCAACTGTCCTATTTATTTTCTTAATCAAGAAAGCAAATGTGAAAGGCTGTTATCTTGGAGGTGATTAATGGGCCGATGCCTAGGTGTTTGATGGCCCGTTGCCCTACGCACTAAATGTGGCTCTGCAGCACCCCTCCGCAGGGGCATCATCCAGTCATCCTCCGCCTAAAAGGTGAAAGGTTGTCGTCTCCGCATCCTCGTCGTGCCCCTAAGCGGCTTCGCGCATGCGGGTAGGCCGCCTTCCTGGGCCATGGCGCCTTGGCCTTGGCCACGCCACCCATAGCTTGCGCGGCACCGCCCCATGAGCTTGTGTGTGCAGCCGCAGCCAGCCGGCTATGCGCCCGTGCGTCGCGTCCGCCGCCACGGGGATGCCGCCCATGAGGACGGCCGGCTGAAGGGAGGGCGGCTGCTGGAGTCTGGAGTGGACGGGCCGACGGGGAAGAACCGAAGCAGAAGCTGATGTGCTGGCGGGAGGGGCGACCGGACTGTAGTTATCCTGAAGCAGTTAACCCGAAATCCGCTGTCGCACGAAACCCAGCTCGGGAACCATAGCCTGCAGCCATGCCGTCGTCCCTGGAGGCCGGGCGCCGCTGCGGGGGCTGCAGCTAGCTGCGAATGTGCGGGAGATGTCGGCAGCGGGAGGACGGGCGCGGATCCTGGCGGCGGCGGGGGCTTGCGTGGAGGGGTAGTCAGAGGTTCAGCTCCGGCGGTCTACAAAGTCTGCTGATGCGGTGGAGCTGGTGGCCGGTGAGTGAGTGGAGGACACCGGCGATAAAGAAGAGACGAGGGAGAGGTATAGCAGGATAAGATGGAGCAAATTGGTCCATTAACTTGACTTGTAAAATGAAATCGAAAAGAAAAGGAGAGAAATTGAGAAAAGGTGAACAAATCTCCCAAATTGAAAAAATTCGCAGATAGAGGCTTATATTTCGAAAGCCTTGCGAATTGAAATCTGAAGCAGTTAACCCGATATCCGCTGGAGCGGTCGCAGGAAACCCAGCTCGGGAACGACATCCCCCAGCGCAGAGGGCGGTCGATATATCTGCACGAGGGGACATGAGGTAGTTTTTTTTTCGAACGAACCGCACAAGACAGTGCGAGTTTCTATTGATATAGCAGAAAAATACAAGACTACAGTCCTGGGAGACCATAGACAGCAAAAAAAAAAGAAACAAAAAAAAGATAGATACACCCGGTTGGATTGGGACTCTCCTGTTTTGTTTCGAGTTTTGTGTAGTAGCGAAACGGTCCCAAATGCACTCTAACGAAAAGAAACGCATGAAAACATGAGCTTAGGGTCCAATTGTGTGGATCGGGAGTGTAAGTTTCGAAAAATTCTAACACGACATCGTGGCATGAACTTTTACATTAATTGCACCAGTTTGGCACATTTTACACCAAATTTCGTGTAGTAGCGAAACTGTCCCAAATGCACTCAAATGGAAAGAAACGCACCAAAACATGAGTTTAAGGTCCAATGGTGTGGATTGGGAGCGTTTGTTGCGAAAAATTCATACAAGACATCGTGGCACGAAATTATGTATTAATTGCACCAGTTTGGCGCATTTTGCAGCAAGTTTTGTGTGTAAGAATATGGGGTAGCAAAAATAAAAATTTTCTACCGCATAAACCAGGATTACTGCAGTTATAGATCACGGGATTACTACTAGACGCGCGGTTGCGGAACTTCTGTAACACGTCGGTGTAGTGCAGATGGAAGCCGGCAGTGCAGTTGCGTGAACCTCCTCAGGAACGGCTCGTCCTTGTGCAGCAAGCGCAACACCTCCATGAAGTCCACACCTACGGGAAGAAGCTTCGCTCTCCGAATTTCTAGATTCGCAAGAACGAACTAGGCTTGATGTGCGGGAGGAGCAGGAAGGAGAGAGGGAGGAGGGCGGCAAGGGCTGCTGTGATGAGGGCGCCCCCTCCCCCATTCCCCTCCTTTTATAGCCCTGGTGGGCACCCCTACATGGGCCCTAGTGGGCCCCATCTTGGGCGCCCCCTTCAGGTGGGCTGCTCTAAGCCCCCACCGCAAGTCCAACTCTATGGGCCTCTCTAGGCCCATTAGTGCATCAAAGCCCAGTCTAATTTGGATCTCATCCTCATTAGGCTTCTGGCCCTTAAGTGTGTGACCCTATGGGCTCACGCATGAATAGACATGGCTCTGTACTCCTACTGGCCAATAGTTGATAGCGGTCTCTAGCAAGATGTGTCAACTTCTAAGCACGCGCGAATCATATCTGTCGAGCCGTCACAATCTTATATATGCTGTTCCCTTTGCCTCACGATATTTGGTCTAGCTTGAAGCCGACCACTCTTTCTCGATCCTGTGATTCGGAATCCTTGGTTAACTCTTAACCCAAGCATGGCCATGCATTTCCTGATCCAAATCACTCGAGGGGCCCAGAGATATCTCTATCTTGTAGAGAGGGGCAAATCCCATGTTGACCGACTATGTCTCACAGCATGCTTGTTGGCAGACACGAAAGCCACCTTTATAACTACCCTGTTACGGTGCAGCGTTTGATGGCTCCTAAGTAAGTCGGTTCACATCTTGAGTACATACAACGATCTTAGGTTTTAGGACACAGCGTACATATTGTGTAATGAGAAGTCATCATCTCGTGTTGGCTCAGTTCAGTCTCATGTCTCACATGAGCCCACATTATTAGTTTGACATCCCCATGTCCATGACTTGTGAAACATAGTCAATCAACTAATACATGTGCTAGTCTAATATTCATGTGTGTTCTCACATGAACTCCGACTCGGAACACTTTAGAATATTCATACAAGTAAAGAGTTTCACAAATACTTCACATAAGCATTAATCAATACAAGTTGTCATCCATGAATATTCAATGAACACTTTATTAATCATGAATACAAGGAAATATGATTGCCTCCAGGGCATATTTCCAACAGTCTCCCACTTGCACTAGAGTCAATCTAGAATGTATCTAATACCCATTGCTCTTGTGTACCTCTCATGCTTGGGCTGTGGAAGGGGTTTTGTCAACGGATCTGAATTGTTCGGGTCCGTGTGTATTTTGCATATCTTGATCTCACCACGATCGATGAAATCTCGAATGAGATGAAATCGCCGCATAACGTGTTTGCTCTTCTGGTGATTCCTTGTCTCCTTGGCTTGCGCAATAGCTCCACTGTTGTCACAGTAGAGATCCAGCGGGCTAGAGGCATTAGGGAACACACCAAGCTCAATAAGGAACTTCTTTATCCAAACACCTTCCTTCACAGCTTCCAAAGCTGCGATGTACTCGGCTTCTGTTGTAGAATCGGCCACCGTCTCCTGCTTGGAACTCTTCCAGCTAACCGCACCACCATTTACTTTGAACACGAAACCGGACTGAGACTTTGAATCGTCTTTGTCGGTTTGGAAGCTAGCATCAGTGTAACCAGTTACAAGGAGCTCCTCCTCACCTCCATAGACTAGAAACACATCCTTAGTTCTTCTCAAGTACTTGAGGATGTTTTTCACAGCTGTCCAGTGACTCTCACCTGGATCTGACTGATACCTGCTCGTAACACTTCGAACATAAGAAACATCTGGGCGTGTACTTATCATTGCATACATGATAGATCCAATTGCTAAGGCATAGGGAACTTAGCTCATGCGCTCTCGCTCATCAGTCATCGTAGGACATTGAGTCTTGCTAAGATGTATGCCATGTGACATAGGCAAGAACCCTTTCTTTGCCTCTTCCAGGTTGAACCTCTTCAACACTTTGTCAATGTAAGTATCTTGGCTTAATCCTATATGCCTCTTTGATCTGTCTCTATAGATCTTGATGCCCAGTATGTATGCTGCTTCTCCTAAATCCTTCATCGAAAAACTATTTTTCAGTGAAGTCTTTAAGGACTCAAGCATAGGAATATTATTTCCAATCAGCAGTATGTCATCTACATACAGGATTAGAAATGCATCAGAGCTCCCACTTTCCTTGTAAACACAAGCTTCTTCTTCGTTTTTAATGAAGCCAAACCCTTTGACTACTTCATCAAAACAAATATTCCAACTCCGAGATGCTTGCTTTAATCCATAAATGGATTTTTGAAGCTTGCGTATCTTTCCAGCATTGGTCGGATCGACAAAACCCTCGGGCTGCATCATATACACGTCCTCGGTCAGGTTTCCATTAAGGAAAGCTATTTTGACATCCATCTACCATATTTCATAATCGAAATATGCAGCAATAGCTAGAATAATTCGAACAGATTTAAGCATCGCTATGGGCGAGAAAGTCTCGTCGTAGTTAACTCCTTGAACTTGTCGAAAACCTTTTGCGACAAGTCGAGCTTTATAGATGTGAACATTTCCATCCATATCTTTCTTCTTCTTATAGATCCATTTGCACTCTATGGTTCTCACACCATCAGGCGGGTCTATCAAGTTCCAAACTTGATTTTCCTTCATGGATTCTATTTCGGATTTCATGGCATCTTGCCATCTCTCGGAGTCAGGGTCTACCATCGCCTCTGCATATGTCGCTGGCTCATTATTGTCTAACAATAATAATTCTTGCGCTGTGCGGAGCCTTGCTGACCTTCGTGGTTGCGGAGGTGCTTCTATTTCCATAGGCATCTCAACTTGTTCAACTACATTAGCGTCACTTGTAGAGTCTTGTCCTATTGGATCATCTCGAACTTCTTCGAGTTTGCACCGTTCTTCCACTTTTTCTCTCCTTTGAGAAACTCTTTCTCTAGGAAAACTCCATTCCGAGCGACAAACACTTTGCCCTCAGATCTATTGTAGAAGTAATACCCTAAGGTATCCTTTGGGTATCCCACGAATATGTACTTATCCGATTTGTGTGCAAGCTTGTCAGACTGGAGTCGTTTGACAAATGCTTCACAACCCCAAATCTTTAGAAAAGACAAACTGGGAGTCTTGCCAGTCCATATCTCATATGGTGTCTTGTCTACAGATTTTGACGTCACCCTTTTCAGTGTGAAAGCTGCTGTTTCTAGAGCGTAACCCAAAAATGACAATGGTAAGTCCGATTGGCTCATCATTGATCGAATCATGTCCAACAAAGTTCGATTACGTTGCTCGAAAACCCCATTCCTTTGAGGCGTTCTAGGCGGCGTAAGTTGTGGAACAATTCCGCAACTCTTCAAATGATCGCTAAATTCGTGACTCAGATATTCACCCCCACGATCAGATCGCAAGGCTTTAATCTTCTTGCGACGCTGATTTTCAACTTCATTCTGAAATTCCTTGAACTTTTCAAAGGTTTCAGACTTATGCCTCATCAAGTAGACATAGCCATATCTACTTAAGTCATCAGTAAAAGTAATGAAGTATTGATATCCTCCTCTAGCAGTCGAGCTCATTGGTCCACACACATCAGTATGTATGAGTTCCAGCAAATCCGATGCTCTCTCTGGAAAACCTGTGAATGGCATCTTGGTCATCTTGCCCGGCAAACAAGCTTCGCATGTCTCATATGATTCAAAATCAAACGAACTTAGAAGTCCATCCTCATGGAGCTTCTTTATGCGTTTCTCGCTTATATGACTGAGATGACAATGCCACATGTAGGTAGGATTCAAATCATTTAGCCGAGGCCTTTTAGCACTTATATTACAGACAGGAGAATCATCAAGATTTAAAATGAATAGCCCATTCTTAATGTATGCCAAAGCCACAAACATATTATTCTTAAAGATCACACAACCATTGTTTTCACTCGCAAAAGAATAACCATCCTTCATCAAACATGAAGGAGACACAATGTTTCGACTCAAACTAGGAACATAATAACAATTATTAAGCTCCAAGACAAATCTTGATGGTAGGTGTAGTTGCATCGTCCCGACGGCCAAAGCAGCAACTCTTGCATTATTGCCGACGCGGAAGTCAACTTCTCCTCTTTCAACGCTTCTACTTTTTGTCATTCTCTCCATCGAATTGCATATATGA
Organism: Panicum virgatum; assembly: GCF_016808335.1. NCBI lineage: Eukaryota > Viridiplantae > Streptophyta > Magnoliopsida > Poales > Poaceae > Panicum > Panicum virgatum. The sequence goes on from NC_053145.1 coordinate 22,811,337, forward strand.
GCAACCGATCCGGTATCAAATACCCAAGAATTAACATAAGAATCAGTGAGAAATATTTATGTAATATGAACGACAAGCGTACCTGAAGTGAAGAATGATTCTTCAACGAGGCTAGGTACAGCTTGCAGTTCCTCTTCCAATGTTCTGGCTAGTGACAATGAAAGCACTCCTTGTCTGCAGCTGGTCCAGGTTTAGCCTTGGGTGTAGGGTTTGGTTTGGGGTTCGCAACCTTAGCCTTGCCCTTTTTCTTCTTCCAAGAAGAACCTTTCTTCTTGAAGGCAAGCTTATTCTAGACCGTCATCACATGGCCGCCACCTGTGTTTTTCTTGATGTCACTCTCTACCATTTTGAGCATTCTGCACAGCTCATTCAAGCCCTTCTCAGCCCCGTGCATGTGGTAGTTCGAGACGAAGTTTCCATAGCTCGGAGGCAAAGAGGCAAGAATGAAATTAGTGGCCAACTCTTGGCCAAGTGGGAAGCCCAGCTTCTCCAACCTATGTGTGTAACCAACCATCCTGATTACATGTAGCCCTACTGGTGCTCCTTCTGCTAGCTTTGTTTCAGCAAAGGCCTTGGACACATTGAACCTTTCAATCTTGGCCTGAGTCTAGAACATGTCCCGTAGCGCCACGATCATATCGTGCGCCGCATGGTTATTCTCAAACTGCATCTACAGCTCAGGTTCCATGCAAGCTAGCATGAGACAGCTCACTTCACGGTCTTTATCAACCGCTCTCCTGTAAGCATTCCTCTCAGCAGCAGGGGCATCTGCAGCAGGCTTCTCTGGCAGTGGGTTATCTAGAACATCTTCCTTGTTAGCTGCCCTAAGAACAATTCTCAGGTTCCGGATCCAATCCGCGTAGTTTGTCTCATTCTATTTATTGCTCTCAAGTACAGAACGTAAAGCAAATGGTTGGTTTTGAGCCATTGATCTACAACAAATAAATGCAAAATACTAAGACAAAAGTATTCATGATGGAGTAAACAACATTAAACAATTTAATAGAATTTACTCCCACTAAAATCAATATCCCTCTTTTGATTCTTAGTGATTCAAGACCCACAACTAACACGTCCACTAGTGAGCTTTTGCATCACCGCTAGAAGACGAGGTAGATCGGTAAGCAACTCTTGCTAATCATATCTCATATGACTCTTGTTGTTGGGTGACATCTCCATGTCTTGATCCCAACCTTTATGCCCCAAGGTCCTTAACCGTTAAGATGACCTTGTCAAGCTAACCAACCCTTTTATGCGTGCATGTATCTGATACAGCCTGTCTAGTCAAGGAAAACCAGTGGCGCCCTAATTTCATAGACCCACCACCAATCTTACAAGACACAGGACAGTGCAAGGTTTAGTTGGAAGGGCATGATAGCTCGAAATTTGTGAGGGATCGTTCTACTTCTACTATGATGCACATAGTTGTAAAACGTTAAGAATGGCAAGCACATATTTGTGAATCAGTATGGCCCTTGTTCTCATGGTGATCTCCATCTCCATAGAAATTGTTGTAGATCTCCATCTCCATGTAACTTGTTCACCATGTTGATCTCCATCTCCATGTACTTGTGCACTGTCCTTCATGTGATGAAAACTCTAAGAACTAGAACTTGCTATTACACCTAATAGCTAGCAAATTAAATTACATTCATGACTTGGATAATCACAGGTTGGCACGCAGGCCATTACATCAAATGCAACAACATCTCAGGTTGGCACGCAGGCCATTACATCAAATGCAACAATTCATATGGCTCCGGCCGAATTGTCAAAATCACGACACGCAGGTCATGAAACAATTACACACATGCATCACATACACATAGGGGCCATACCGATCATAAAACCTGCAAAACAGAGTTATGCGATTTCGACGTCCGAACTTAAATCACCGAAACTTTATCTTCTGTGCCGAATTTCGCAAATCTAAATCTTGCGAAAACAGCAAAGCTGTTCTGAACCAATTCTACTTTTTTTGTAGATATAAATCGATATAAAATTCGCCTCAATCCGAGTTCGTATGCAAAAGTTATGACTATTTTACTATAAAACACACTTTTGCGATAACTCAGAATTTGCAGTAGATCCAATCTACTGCCCTATGCATCTCATGCATCTGGCTTATTCCCTAAGTTTTGATTCGACCAATCACATTGATCTTCAACCGCAGCGACCGGGTTTACGTGCATCACTTAACTCCGATGGCGGAAAACCAACCGGTAGGAGTATGTCGATGCACAACCTTCGCAGCTAGTTCACGAAACTAGGTCATAGATCGATCTGAAACTATGCATATCTCTATATGCACATATCCGAATCTATAACGAGATAGCACTGGCTCTTGATACTGCTGTAGGAATATGGGGTAGCAAAAACAAAAATTTTCTACCACATAAACCAGGATTACTGCAGTTATAGATCACGGGATTACCACTAGACGCGCGATTGCAGAACTTCTGTAGCGCGTCGGTGTAGTGCAGATGGAAGCCGGCAGTGCAGTTGCGTGAACCTCCTCATGAACGGCTCATCCTTATGCAGCAAGCGCAACATCTCCATGAAGTCCACACGTACGGGAAGAAGCTTCACTCTCCGGATTGCTAGATCCGCAAGAACGAACTAGGCTTAATGCGCGGGAGGAGGAGCAGGAAGGAGAGAGGAAGGAGGGCAGCTAGGGCTGCTGTGATGAGGGTGCCCCCTCCACCTTTCCCCTCCTTTTATAGCCCTGGTGGGCGCCCCTACATGGGCCTTAGTAGGCCCCACCTTGGGCGCCCCCTTCAGGTGGGCTGCTCTAAGCCCCCACCGCAAGTCCAACCCTATGGGCCTCTCTAGGCCCATTAGTGCATCAAAGCCCAGTCTAATTTGGATCTCATGCTCATTAGGCTTCTGGCCCTTAAGTGTGTGACCCTATGGGCTCACACATAAATAGACATGGCCCAGTACTCCTACTGGCCAATAGTTGTAGCGGTCTCTAGCAAGACATGTCAACTCCTAAGCATGCGCGAATCATATCTGTCAAGCCGTCACAATTTAATACATGTTGTTCCCTTTGCCTCACGATATTTGGTCTAGTTTGAAGCCGACCACTCTTTCTCGATCCTGTGATTTTGAATCCTTGGTTAACTCTTAGCCCTAGCATGGCCATGCATTTCCTGATCCGAATCACTCGAGGGGACCAGAGATATCTCTCTTGTAGAGAGGGGCAAATCCCACCTTGACCAACTATGTCTCACAGCAAGCTTCTTGACAGACACGAAAGCCACCTTTATAACTACTCTGTTACGGTGCAGCGTTTGATGGCTCCTAAGTAAGTCGGTTCACATCTTGAGTACATACAACGATCTTAGGTCTTAGGACACAGCGTACATATTGTGTAATGAGAAGTCATCATCTCGTGTTGGGTCAGTTCAGTCTCATATCTCACATGAGCCCACATTATTAGTTTGACATCCCCATATCCATGACTTGTGAAACATAGTCAATCAACTAATACATGTGCTAGTTTAATATTCATGTGTGTCCTCACATGAACTCCGACTAGGAACACTTTAGAATATTCATACAAGTAAAGAGTTTCACAAATACTTCACATAAGCATTAATCAATACAAGTTGTCATCCATGAATATTCAAGGAACACTTTATTAATCATGAATATAAGAAAATATGATTGCCTCTAGGGCATATTTCCAACATAGTGCAGTAGCGAAATGGTCCGAAATGCACCCACTGGAAAGAAACGCACCAAAACATGAGTTTAGTGTACAATGGTGTGGATCGGGAGCGTTCTTTGCGAAAAATTCTGACAAGACATCGTGGCACGAACTTTTGCATTAATTGCACCAGTCTGGCGCGTTTTGCACCAAGTTTCGTGCAGTAGTGAATCGGTCCCAAATGCACCCAAACAGAAAGAATCGCACCAAAACATGAGTTTAGGGTCCGATGGTGTGGATCGGGAGTGTTCGTTAAGAAAAATTCTAACAAGACATCGTAGCACTAACTTTTGCATTAATTGCACCAGTTTGGCGTGTTTTGTAGCAAGTTTTGTGCAGTTGCGAAACGGTTCCAAATGCACCCAAACAAAAAAAAAATGCACCAAAACATGAGATTAGGGTCGAATTGTGTGGATCGGGAGCGTTCATTAAGAATAACTCTAACAAGACATCCTGGCACAAACTTTTGCATTAATTGCACCAGTTTGGTCTGTTTTGGTTCGTGTTTTGTGTGGTAGCAAAGCGGTCCGGAATGCACCCAAACGGAAAGAAACTTATGAAAACATGAGCTTAGGGTCCAATTGTGTGGATCGAGAGCGTTTGTTTTGAGAAATTTTGAAGAGACTTTGTGGCACGAACATTTGCATTAATTGCACTAGGTTGGCCCATTTTGCACCGAGTTTCGTGCAGTAGGAAAACGGTCCCATATGCACCCAAACAGAAACAAACACACCAAAACATGAGTTTAAGATCCAATGGTGTGGATCAGGAGCGTTTGTTGCGAGAAATTGCAACAAGACATCGTGGCACGAACTTTTGCAATAATTGCACCAGTATGACCCGTTTTGCTTCTAGTTTTGTGTAGTAGCGAAACGGTCCCAAATACACCCAAACGGAAAAAAACACATGAAAACATGAGCTTAGAGTCCAATTGTGTGGATCGGGAGCGTAAGTTTCGAGAAATTCTGACGAGACTTTGTGGCACGAACTTTTGCATTAATTGCACCAGGTTGGCCCATTTTGCACCGAGTTTCGTGCAGTAGAGAAACGGTCCCAAATGCACCCAAACGGAAAGAAACGCACCAAAACATGAGTTTAGGGTCCAATGGTGTGGATCAGGAGCGTTTGTTGCGAAAAATTCTAACACGACATCATGGCATGAACTTTTGTATTAATTGCACCAGTTTGGCGCATTTTGCACCAAGTTTCGTGCAGTAGAGAAACGGTCCCAAATGCACCCAAACGGAAAGAAACGCACCAAAACATGAGTTTAGGGTCCAATGGTGTGGATCAGGAGCGTTCATTGAGAAAAAATCTAACAAGACATCGTGGCACAAATTTTTACATTAATTCCACTAGTTTGGCGTGTTTTGCCACAAGTTTTGTGTACTAGAAAAACGGTTCAAAATGCACCCAAATGGAAAGAAACGCAGCAAAACTTGATTTTAAGGTCCAATGGTGTGGATCAGGAGTGTTTGTTGCGAAAAAATCTTACAAGACATCGCGGAACGAACTTTTGCATTAATTGCACCAGTTTGGCGTGTTTTGCAGCAAGTTTTGTGCAGTAGCGAAACGGTCCCAAATGCACCCAACCGGAAAGAAACGCACAAAAACATGAGTTTAGGGTCCAGTGGTGTGGATCGGTAGTGTTCTTTGCGAAAAATTCCGACAAGACATCGTGGCACGATTTTTTGCATTAATTGCACCAGTCTGGCGCTTTTTGAACCAAGTTTCGTGCAGTAGCGAAACAGTCCTGTTGACACTGTTTTTTGGCACTTGTCTGAGGATCGGTGAGAGCAAGGAATGCCAGGTTGGAAATAACGATGGTGCATAGAAGGAAGGCATTGGGCACGGTTTGATGCCGATCGGACATCTCAACGCTTTCTGGGCAAATTTTGTTAAATGATGGTCTCGGTTTGGAAGGTGGTGTTTTTTATTTATTAAAATAAGTTTCTTTAGATAGAATCATTGTTTTGCCGTAATCGGCTATGACTGTGTTAGCGTGGGTATAAATATGAGCCCCCGAACTCTTGTAAAGATTGATACACATCCAAACAAATAAACTTTACTACTTGCAATTTACTTTCTCGTCGGCGACTTCGCCACCCTTTTTTTCTTTTTTGGCGAGTTCTTTCAAGCTGATCAAGGGCGTCTCACATTCGAGCGATTTGGTTTGCTGGTAAGTCTTCGTTTACTGAGTAAATCTAAGCTTTAGCTTCTGGGCGCACCCCTGTCGCTTTGTTCAGATCTATTCAAAATTTATCGAATTTATCTAAACTTTGATCTCTGGGCGCATCGCTGTTTTCTTGTTTAGATAAATTCACAAACTACCCGGCTTAGTGATCTGTTTAATCGGCTGTAATCTCCTTGTTTATCATGATAAACCTTGTAAAGCCGATTAGATCAAATCATAAGCTTAGCTTTGTCCAGATCCATACATTCATGGGTTTGTATATTGTTACTTGGCACGTGTCGGCTTTAGATCTAGCTGTCTAGTTGCTTATCAACATCGGCAGCTCCTTGCCGGTCTGTTGTAGATCGCTTTTATTATAAGCTCATCATACTCGATCTTTTGTCATTTTCTGTATCGGCAGGGCCTTGCCGATACCCCGCGTGAGAGTGATTCGGAAATCCAGCCGATACACTCTTGAATTTGACTATTTGCTGTTTCCTTGTCAATTTACAGGTCAAATTGAGTGCAGTCCGGCCTTGGCGTACGGGGCTCCTGGGCATGGTGTGTGATCATCTCGCGTCAACACATCTTTTGGCACGCTCGGTGGGACAAGAAACATCAAGATACGAGAAGGCAGAGATTTCTGGACAAAACCAGATCCCGATCGATAAGGAGAAACTAGAGGAAGAACACAAGGCAGAACTTAAAGCAATTACATATGCTTTTGAGTAGCGGTGCCTTTTATCCTTCAGCACCAACAGGAGTGGGGAGGTAACAAAAAAAATTCAATTTTCCCACTTTCATATCACATGAAGAGTCACAGAAGGAGGACAGGATGATACATCAGATGAATCAGGCGATTGGACATGCTTTCGTGAATCATGCTCCACTCATGGCCAACCACATCCACAATGCTGTGCTCAAGACGCTACAAGATAGGGGAACACCTGGCTTTTTGGGACCGGCTTATCATCAGGCTAGTCAGATGGTCTTCTCTCCTACTGGATCGACTACTGGGACATCACAGATCCATCCTCAAGCTCAGGATGATGAGGGTGTCATAGATGCACAGCCGATTAGTACTGTAGCGTCAAATCAGACCCCTCTTGTGTACACCAATTCTACGCCGATGGCTACAAATGCACAGGGGAGCCTTATGTCAGGATACCCAGCTGGTTGGGATCCAACTACTGGACTTGGTATGCCTCCAGAATTCATGATCCCATCTCGAACAAAGCAGCCAAGCCCATCGGCTTCTCAGCCGATGAATCAGCAGGTTAATGCGTCGGCTCATCGGCTCCACAGCCGACCCAGCCTCAAGATACCGCACCAATGTCACAACCGGCGGCTACACCTACGTCAGTACCTTCACCAGCGAGCCCAAGCAATGTGTCGTCCCCATGGCCGACACCTCAACAACAGAATCTGGTGATGATGCTGCAGCCCAAGTCTCCTACAGAAGTCCTGGCAAACAGAATCCTTCATGCCAATGGAGTCACATGGGTTTTCCAGGATCTTGCGACTGGTTTTGTGCGTCACGTGAATGTGCCTCTTGTAGCACAGCAACAGCCTAATCAGAGGACAGCACAGAACAGTCAAGGTAATGAGATGGTGCTCTACCAATCACTATCCAATCAACCCCCTCAGCAAGTCACACAAACTGCATCGGCTGCTCAGCCGATGACCACACCAAACGTCCAGCCAGCATCGGCAGCCTTGCCGTTGACTCCATCAACACCTCAGACAACATCAACTGGTAGTCAGCAGATAGACTGGGCGTCCAAGATTGCTGAGATGATGATAGATCAGTTTGGTTTGAAGCCAAAGCAGCAGAATCTCATGTACAGAACTCCGTATCTGGCTGCTTATGATCAACTGCCATTGCCCCACAAGTACAAGCTTCCAGATTTCACCAAGTTTTCTGGGCAGGGGGAAGTCTCCACTGTGGAACATATCAACAGATTCATCGTACAATGTGGAGAAGCGGCTCAACATGATGCATTAAAAGTGTGTTTGTTTTCTATGTCTTTGTCTGGATCGGCCTTTACATGGTTTACTACGTTGCCAACCAACTCTATTATATACTGGGCCGATCTGGAGAAGCAGTTCCACCAGTTCTTCTACTCTGGTGTAGAAGAGATGAAACTGACCGATTTGACCAATCTGAGACAAAGAAATAATGAATCGGTCGCTGCCTTTATTCAGAGGTTCAGAGATATCAAGAACAGGTGCTTTAGTCTGGTTCTATCTGATCAGCAGCTTGCAGAGGTTACTTTCCAAGGACTCCTGTCACACATCAAGGAGAAGTATGCTTCTCAGGAGTTCTACAGTATCAGTCAGATGGCCAACAGGATGACAGGGGAGGCAAGACCATATGAACAGAAGAGAAGCAACTTCCATAAAAAGGTCAACTTTGTTGACTGCTCAGATACTTTTGACTCAGATGATGATCAGATGGTGGGATCTGCTGAATGGATTCAGAACAACAAGAAGCCGATCTCATGTCCTTTCGGTAACAAAGAACCCGAAGTATGGGTTCGATATTACTAAGGCTGACAAGATCTTCGACCTGTTGCTGTCAGAGGAGCAGATTAAGCTGAAGCCATATCATACAATCCCGACAGATCAAGAGTTCAAGAATGTCAAATACTGCAAGTGGCACAATGCAACGTCTCATGACACCAATGAGTGCAAAGTGTTTTGTCAGCAATACAATCGGCTATAGAGCAAGGCAGACTCAAGTTTGAGACACCCAAAAAGCCGATGAAGATTGATGGGCATCTGTTTCTAGCAAACATGATGGATGTTGGAAAAAAGGGGAATGCATTACAAACAAAGATGCTCACATCACAATCGGCCAAGGAATCTAGTGCTGTTGATCCCAAACCACAGATAATGGCCGATGAAGCCAAAGGTAAAGAGCCACAAAAGAAAGAAGAATCAACGGCGCCAAAGAAGAAGGTCACGTCTCAGATGCTGTAGTACAAGTTCCAGCGTGATCAAGAGAGAAGACAGTACAGGGAAGAGTCTACACGATGACATGAAGGACATTGGAGATGTCCTTTCTTTGTGCACTGTTGGGAAGAAGGGTTGACTCTGCCGACAGTGGATAATTGTCCAGAGTGTAATGGTTTCTATCGTGAAGACCGGTCGCACAAGAAGCCACATTTCGACCAGAGACCTCGAGGGCCGATCATCAGAGAGAGAGAGAGGTGATAGACACATCTCTGTACATGATCAGCTGGGGGGCAGGGTTTCAGTGCATGATCGGTTGGGGGGCAGGACCATGCTACGTGATCCTACATGAGGAAGGATTTCTGCCGATGAGCGAGTTGAACAAGCTGCTGCTGCTCAAGTTCCTGATGAATACCCACACCGCAGAGATCTGGAGAGAGAGCCTGTTCATGACAACATTGATCGGCCTCGATGATGCCCGGGAGGTCTGACCAGATCACAGAAGTGACAAGTTCAGAGATTGCGTCAGACAGAGGCGCTAGAGGAAGAGGAAAGAAGAGAAGCTCCCAGTAGGGGAGTCAGATCTAAAGTTTGGCATGTTAAGCCAAAGACTGATGATGGACAGCAATCAGGGTCATCGGCTGCACCTATTAATATTATCTTCATGCTACCTAGTGAGTTCATGGCTCCAGATGATGATTGTGAGGAGCAAGACTTGGAAGAGGCTATGGCTCAGCTAAATTTGGAGCCTATACCAGCTACTTTTGAGAAACCAGAGGATGAAAAACGCAAACATCTCAAAGCTCTGTTCTTGAAAGGATTTGCTGATGGTAAACCTGTCACGAAGATGCTGGTAGATGGAGGAGTAGCGGTGAATATAATGCCTTATGCCATGTTACGCAAGCTTGGAAAGGGTAGTGAGGATCTAACCAAGATGGATATGATGCTCAAGAATTTCAAAGGAGTTGTATCTCCAGCAGTTGGAGCATTGTGTGTTGATTTGACCATCGGCAGTAAGACTCTTCCTACTACTTTCTTTGTCATCAATGGGAAAGGATCATACAGTTTGCTGTTGGGGAGAGATTGGATTCATTCCAATTGTTGCATACCATCAACTATGCATCAATGCCTTATACAATGGATCGGTGATGTTGTTGAAGTTGTTGCTGCCGATTCATCATTCAGTATTGCATCGGCAGAAGCTTGTGAGGAAAGCTATGAAAGAGTAAAATGTTTTTCTAGCCAAGCATGGGAAGCAGAGTTTCTAAAAGTTGCCGATTATGAGATACCATCGAGTTCAGCGATTGGATCTACAGATGAATCTTAAATGACATTGTAAAAGCTGATGATGCAAACATCGGCTAGATTTTAGTATAGCCGACATAGCATACAAAAAATGTAAAGAAAAGCTAGTGATGTTGTGATAACATTGGCTATGGATGGCCGATATAATTTTGTATCGACCTAAGGGAAATAAAATCAAAAAAGAAAATGATGTATTGAGCAGAGGTAGAAATTGTAAATTAAGCATTGTTTACAATACATTAGATTAAAGTTTTTCCACCACGACAAAAATAAGTGACAGTTTACAAGGGTCCGAGGGCATTCTGGATTACAGAGATCGCACGCAGGTGGATGTCATCAGCAATATGGATCTCTTTAATGTCGGCCTCGGCAGAACCTGGTAGCATTTTGATACTCTTGTGGAGTTGATAGGTCTGGCGGGCTTGTTCTTGTTTCTCTGCTTCGAGTTGCTGAAGAGCTGTTGGAAGCTGGGATAATTCGTTATCCACATCGGCAATTTCCTGGTTTACTTGTTCCAGTTCCTTGATGAAGCGCTCCCGTTTGGCTTCCAGATCTCTTTTAGATTGCTCCATAGCTGCCTTGGACTGGGTCAAGGAAGAAATTTTCCCGCGGGTTGTTTCCACAAGGTTCTTCAGGTCAGCTCTTTGTTTGATTGTTTGCTCTTGGTGGAGCCGATCAGAGAGACGCTTCTGGGCTTTAAGAATAGAGATCTGATGGCTTGCAATGTAAGCAGCGAGATGCAGTGCTTCTTCCAGTGATTCAGGGAGAGTGCCTTTCAGAGACTTCAAGATAATACGAATCGGCTCAGTATCTTGAACCAGTTGGCCAATGTCTTGGTTCAACAGTTGTAGGATTTCTTGAAGTTTGGCCTTGGTTTCTTCAGATAGCAAAGCCAATTCTGCTGAGGATGTGGCTTCATCTTCTGCACCAATGGTCCCAAGTTGAAAAGAAAACAGACTGTTGTCTGGACTGTCATGTGCCTAGTCAGGAAAGAGGAGATGTTAGTTAGATGATCTCTTTCTGAATTTCTGAAAATGATGAAATATGTTACTTGAATTCGAGGAACTTCATCAATGATGGTGCAGAGGAAGATGCAAGTGGCAATGTTGAAACACCTGAGTCAAGAAGAACATCTTGTGGAATGATCGATGGCTCTTGCACAACGCTTGATGTTTGCTGAATAAGAGGGATCAATGTTAGGCGCAAAGTTCAATCAGAAAAGGAAAGATGGTTGTATTACCTGAATTGGTGAAGCAGTTGTTCTGGCTCTCTTGGAAGAAAGATGCTGAATCTGGTATGATGATGCAAATGTCAAATATCTGTCAGAAGGTGATGAATAAGCAAGCGAAGTACCTGGACTATTGGAGATGTTTGAGAAGCAATTTCCTGGACATCTTCTTCATCTGTATCTTTGGCAGCTATATCTGGAGATGTCGAATAATGAGATCAGTAAGAGATGCATTATAATTAGTAGAAGGAATAAAAGTTGTTTATTACCTTCTGAATGAGGAGGAGTAGCATCTGTTGGAACATCGGCATCTAGTGCCGATGCAATGGTCAGGGTTCGACTGAAGGAACCTGGAGTCTTCTGAATTGTTTTCTTGGTGCTGGTCATCTTGCGCTTCTTGCTAGCAGCAACATCAGCAAGGGGTGGTGCATTATAGCCGATGAGAGGGTAGTCAGTTGGTGGAGCATATCTGATCGGCTGTCCGCTTCTACTAATTGTTGGAGGTGGGGTGCCATCAACCTGATAAGAAGATTTGTCAGAATACAGAAAAGCAGTATAACATAAGAATGCAACAAGAGAAGTTTCTGTGTTTACCTCATCATCAGCACCTTGGTAATTTTCATCTAGAGCAATGCAATAGATCTTCAGTGATCCACAGAAGAGAAGCTCTTGCCATTCCGACCACCATTGTACAAAAGGTATGGTGGTAAGCGGTGCTACTTGCCAATCGGCTAGCTGTGTCATGTCTATGACAGGCTCCAAATTCTTCAGCCGATTATATGTGAGAGCAGTGCCGATTGGGTTTCTCGCCTGCACCTTATCGGCAAAGTAGAGAAGGGGCAGTACTTGAACGAATCCAAGTTGCCTGGCTACCACTGAAGGGTAATAGAATTCATAGCCGATTGCACTTTTTCCAGAGGTAAAGTTGGCAGGCAGAATTCTTGGGGATATAATCTCTCTCGTGATATTTGTGGCTCCATCATCATCTCTCCAAGAATCAAGACTGAATTTGAAAGGATTTTCATACTCTTTGTTGTCATCATGGTATGCAAACCAGATGGTGGAATTCTCAGTAAAACAATTATAGAAACACTTGAAAAATCAGTTTTTGCCAAAGACGTTAGGATCATTGGCAATCATAATGGCTGCTTCGCCGAAGGAAGTGCAACGGCGAGTGATTGGATCCTCCTCTTCTTCAAACTCTTTAGATGGGAAGGACATTTCTGAAAGCCTGATACCCATGGTTTTGTGCATATACATGTTCAGCCATAACTGGATAAACCACCAGGGGCCTCCTAAGTTGGAGATTGGCTGATCGGCCCTTAATTTGGCCGATACTTGATGGAGCAGGTGGTAAACTGATCCTAGAAGGTGTTTGCCGAGGGGTACCGGGTTTCCACTAGCCAAGGTTTCAGCCATCTTCAGAGTGTTGTTGGTTGGGCCTACTGTTTTGCCACAGAAGATGAATTTTTCCAATCACATGTTGAGGAAAGCGGTGTGTTCCCTGACTAACACAGAACCAGTTTTCATGTTCTCAGAGACATATCCACTCCAGCCGCCGATGGCTCTTGTCTTTATCTTAAAAGAGGCTGGGTCCAAGAAATTAAAAGCTCGATCGGAGGCAGTGATATTCAGACCAGTCAGCATCATGCCATCTAGCAAAGTTGGGGTCATTGGACTATGACCAAATAAGAAGGCGTTGATGGCATCAGACCAAAAGAGGGAAGCCGATATGAGCATCGGCTCGTTCCTAATCATTTCAGACAAAGATAAATTGAGACATTGGCTGATATCGTATTGCTCCCAAATGGCTCGGTGGCTGCCTGCTACTCTGCGAAACCAATTTCTCCACCCGGGAGTAACACTTGGCCAAGATCTGAAGGCGAGGGACCAATCTAATGTCATGTTTGAGGCCTTGAGCTGGATTCTGCCGGTTTCCAGATTGATTATGCTAGTTGGATTTGGGTTACCCATGGGACCTAAGCAGACCATGCTAGGTTTTTCGGATAGAGGAATGAAGATCGAATTCCTAAGGGCCTAGAAATAATGGCGAAAAAGTGGGAAAATCAAGAACAGTCGCAGGTCGCAGATTGAAATGGTAGCGCAAGAGAGAATAGGAGTTGTTGTACCTGCGAGATCTCAGAAATGAAAGCCATTTGCAGAACCTTGGGGAAGCCTCTGGTGGTCGGAGTAGATGCGCCGGAGTTCGGAGGAAGCGGAGCAGATGAGTTCTTGAACAGAGAGGAAGATAGCCTGAATGCGAAGAGTTGTGGGGAAGAAAGGGGGAAAGGGTACACTGACATATTTATAATATGACCCCACCTCAGGAGTCGAGATTCTAGATTGATAGATGCAACAGCATGGAGCGCTTTTGGGGCAACCGTTTGAAGGAAATAATTATGATTGAGAAATAATTTCGGAGCAAAAGGATATTTCACTCCGAAACTGGGGGGCATGTGTTGACACCATTTTTTGGCACGTGTTAGAGGATTGGTGAGAGGAAGGTATGCCAGGTTGGAAATAACGATGGTGCGCAGAAGGAAGGCATTGGGCATGGTTTGATGCCGATCGGACATCTCAACGCTTTCTGGGCAAATTTTGATACGAGATGGTCTCGGTTTGGAAGGTGGTGTTTTTTTGTTTATTAAAATAAGTTTCTTTAGATAGAATCAATGTTTTGCCCTAATCGGCTAGGACTGTGTTAGCGTGGGGTATAAATATGAGCCCTCGAACTATTGTAAAGATTGATACACATCCAAGCAAACAAACTTTACTACTTGCAATTTACTTTCTCGTCGGCGACTTCGCCACCCTTTTTTTTCTTTTTCGGCGAGTTCTTTCAAGCTGATCAAGGACGTCTCACATTCGAGCGACTTGGTTTGCTGGTAAGTCTTCGTTTATAGAGTAAATCTGAGCTTTAGATTCCGGGCGCATCGCTGTCGCTTCATTCAGATCTATTCAAAATTTATCAAATTTATCTAAGCTTTGATCTCTGGGCGTATCGCTGTTTTCTTGTTTAGATTAATTCACAAACTACCCGGCTTAGTGATCTATTTAATCAGCTGTAAGCTCTTTGTTTATCATGATAAACCTTGTAAAGCCGATTAGATCGAATCATAAGCTTAGCTTTGTCTAGATCCATACATTCGTGGGTTTGTACATTGTTACTCGGCATGTATCGGCTTTAGATCTAGCCATCTAGTTGCTTATCGGCATCGGCAGCTCCTTCCCGATCCGTTGTAGATCGCTTTTATTATACGCTCATCATACTCTATCTTTTGTCGTTTTCTGTATTGGCAGGGCCTTGCCAATACCCCACGTAAGAGTGATTCGGAAATCCAGCCGATACACTCTTGAATTTGACTGTTTGCTGTTTCCTTGTCAATTTACAAGTCAAATTGACTGGCACGCCTTGGTTCAAATCAATGCAGTCCGGGCTTGGCGTACGGGGCTCCTGGGCTTAGTGTGTGGTCATCTCGCGTCAACAGGTCCCAAATGCAGCCAAACAGAATGGAACACACCAAAACATGAGTTTACGGTCCAATGGTGTGGATCGGGAGCGTTCGTTGCGAAAAATTCTAACAAGACATCGTGGCACAAACTTTTGCATTAATTGCACCAGTTTGGCGCGTTTTGCAGCAAGTTTCGTGCAGTTGCGAAACGGTTCCAAATGCACCCAAATAAAAAAAACGCTCCAAAACATGAGTCTAGGGTCCAATTGTGTGGATCGGGAGCGTTCGTTAAGAATAACTCTAACAAGACATCCTGGCAGAAACTTTTGCATTAATTGCACCAGTTTGACCAGTTTTGTTTTAAGTTTTATGTGGTAGCGAAGCGGTCCCGAATGCACCCAAACGGAAAGAAACGTATG
The DNA here is from genome assembly GCF_016808335.1 of Panicum virgatum. NCBI lineage: Eukaryota > Viridiplantae > Streptophyta > Magnoliopsida > Poales > Poaceae > Panicum > Panicum virgatum. The sequence continues at coordinate 22,826,581 of NC_053145.1, forward strand.
AAAACATGAGCTTAGGGTCCAATTGTGTGGATCAAGAGCGCTCGTTTTGTGAAATTCTGACGAGAATGGTGGCACAAATTTTTGCATTAATTGCGCTAGGTTGGACCGTTTCGCACTGAGTTTCGTGAAGTAGCAAAAAAGTCCTATATGCACCCAAAATATGAGTTTAGGGTCCAATGGTACGTATCGGGAGCGTTCGTTGCGTAAAATTGTAACTAGACATCGTGGTACGAACTTTTGCATTAATTGCACCAGTGTAACCCAATTTGTTTCGAGTTTTGTGTAGTAGCGAAACGGTCCCAAATGCACCCAAACGGAAAGAAATGCACCAAAACATGAGTTTAAGGTCCAATGGTGTGGATCAGGAGCGTTTGTTGCGAAAAATTCTTACAAGACATAGTAGCACGAACTTTTGCATTAATTGCACCAGTTTGGCGCGTTTTGCAGCAAGTTTTGTGCAGTAGCGAAATGGTCCCAAATGCACCCAACCGGAAGGAAACGCACCAAAACATGAGTTTAGGGTCCAATGGTGTGGATCGAGAGCGTTCTTTGCGAAAAATTCCAACAAGACATCATAGCACGAACTTTTGCACTAATTGCACCAGTCTAGTGCGTTTTGCACCAAGTTTCGTGCAGTAGCGAAACGGTCCCAAATGCACCCAAACAGAAAGAATCGCACCAAAAGATGTGTTTAGAGTCCAATGGTGTGGATCGGGAGTGTTCGTTAAGAAAAATTCTAACAAGACATCGTGGCACTAACTTTTGCATTTATTGCACTAGTTTGGCGCGTTTTGCACCAAGTTTCGTGTAGTTGCGAAACTGTTCCAAATGCACCCAAATGAAAAAACGCTCCAAAACATGAGTTTAGGGTCCAATTGTGTGGATCGGGGGCGTTCATTAAGAATAACTCTTACAAGACATCCTGGCACAAACTTTTGCATTAATTGCACCAGTTTGGCCCGTTTTGCTTCGAGTTTTGTGTGGTAGCGAAGCGGTCCCGAATGCACCCAAACGGAAAGAAACGTATGAAAACATGAGCTTAGTGCCCAATTGTGTGGATCGGGAGCGTTCGTTTTGAGAAATTCTGACGAGACATTATGGCACGAACTTTTGCATTAATTGCACCAGGTTGGCCCATTTTGCACTGAGTTTTGTGTAGTACGAAAGCGATCCCATATGCACCCAAACGGAAACAAACACACCAAAACTTGAGTTTAAGGTCCAATGGTGTGGAGCAGGAGCATTCGTTGCGAGAAATTGCAACAAGACATCATGGCATGAACTTTTGCATTAATTGCACCAATATGACCCATTTTGCTTCGAGTTTTGTGTAGTAGCGAAATGGTCCCAAATGCACCCAAACGGAAAGAAACGCATGAAACCATGAGCTTAGGGTCCAATTGTGTGGATCGGGAGCGTAAGTTACGAGAAATTCTGACGAGACTTTGTGGCACGAACTTTTGCATTAATTGCATCAGGTTGGCCCCATTTTGCACCGAGTTTCGTGCAGTAGAGAAACGGTCCCAAATGCACCCAAACAGAAAGAAACGCACCAAAACATGAGTTTAGGGTCCAATGGTGTGGACCGGGAGCATTCGTTGCGAAAAATTCTTACAAGACATCGCGGCACAAACTTTTGCATTAATTGCACCGTTTGGCTCGTTTTGCAGCAAGTTTTGTGCAGTAGCGAAACGGTCCCAAATGCACCCAACCGGAAAGAAATGCACCAAAACATGAGTTTAGGGTCCAATGGTGTGGATCGGGAGCGTTGTTTGTGAAAAATTCTGACAAGACGTCGTGGCATGAACTTTTGCATTAATTGCACCAGTCTGGCGTGTTTTGCACCAAGTTTCGTGTAGTAGCGAAATGGTCCGAAATGCACCCAAACGGAAAGAAACGCACCAAAACATGAGTTTAGGGTCCAATGGTTTGGATCCGGAGCGTTTTTCGAAAAAATCTAAAAGACATCGTGGCACAAATTTTTGCTTTAATTCCACCAATTTGGCATGTTTTGCAGCAAGTTTCGTGTAGTAGCAAAACGGTTCCAAATGCACCCAAACGGAAAGAAACGCACCAAAACATGAGTTTAAGGACCAATGGTGTGGATCGGGAGTGTTTGTTACAAAAAAATCTTACAACACATCGCGGCACGATCATTTGCCACCAGTTTTGCGAGTTTTGCAGCAAGTTTTGTGCACTAGCGAAACGGTCCCAGATGCACCCAACCGGAAAGAAACGCACCAAAACATGAGTTTAGGGTCCAATGGTGTGGATCGAGAGCGTTCTTTGCGAAAAATTCCAACAAGACATCGTAGCACGAAGTTTTGCATTAATTGCACTAGTCAGGCGCGTTTTGCAGCAAGTTCTATGCAGTAGCAAAATGGTCCCAAATGCACCCAACCGGAAAGAAACGCACCAAAACATGAGTTTAGGGTCCAATGGTGTGGATCGGGAGCGTTCTTTGTGAAAAATTCTGACAAGACATCATGGCACGAACTTTTGCATTAATTGCACCAGTCTGGCGCATTTTGCACCAAGTTTCGTGCAGTAGCGAAACGTCCCAAATGCACCCAAACGGAAAGAATCGCACCAAAACATGAGTTTAAGGTTCAATGGTGTGGATCGGGAGTGTTCGTTAAGAAAAATTCTAACAAGACATCGTGGCACTAACCTTTGCATTTATTGCACTAGGTTGGCCCATTTTGCACCGAGTTTCGTGCAGTAGGAAAATGGTCCCATATGCACCCAAACGGAAACAAACACACCAAAACATGAGTTTAAGGTCCAATGGTGTGGATCAGGAGCATTTGTTGCGAGAAATTGCAACAAGACATCGTGGCACGAACTTTTACATTAATTGCATCAGTATGACCCGTTTTGCTTCGAGTTTTGTGTAGTAGCGAAACGGTCCCAAATACACCCAAATGGAAAGAAACGCATGAAAACATGAGCTTAGAGTCCAATTGTGTGGATCGGGAGCTTAAGTTTTGAGAAAAGTTCTTACAAGACATCGTGGCACGAACTTTTGTATTAATTGCACCAGTTTGGCGCGTTTTGCAGCAAGTATTATGCAGTAGCGAAACGGTCCCAAATGCACCCAAACGGGAAGAATCGCACCAAAACATGAGTTTAGGGTCCAATGGTGTGGATCGGGAGTGTTCGTTAAGAAAAATTCTAACAAGACATCGTGGCACTAACTTTTGGATTTATTGCACTAGTTTGGCGCGTTTTACACCAAGTTTCGTGTAGTTGCGAAACTGTTCCAAATGCACTCAAATGAAAAAAACACTCCAAAACATGAGTTTAGGGTCCAATTGTGTAGATCGGGGGCGTTCGTTAAGAATAACTCTAACTAGACATCCGGGCACAAACTTTTGCATTAATTGCACCAATTTGGCATGTTTTGGTTCGAGTTTTGTGTGGTAGCGAAGTAGTCCCGAATGCACCCGAACGGAAAGAAACGTATGAAAACATGGGCTTAGGGTCCAATTGTGTGGATCGAGAGCGTTCGTTTTGAGAAATTCTGACGAGACTTTATGGCACAAACTTTTGCATTAATTGCACTAGGTTGGCCCATTTTGCACCGAGTTTCGTGCAGTATGAAAACGGTCCCATATGCACCCAAACGGAAACAAACGCACCAAAACATGAGTTTAAGGTCCAATTGTGTGGATCGGGAGCGTTCGTTGCGAGAAATTGCAACAAGACATCATGGCACGAACTTTTGCATTAATTGCACCAATATGACCCATTTTGCTTCGAGTTATGTGCAGTAGCGAAACGGTCTCGAATGCACCCAAATGGAAAGATACGCATGAAAACATGAGCTTAGGGTCCAATTGTGTGGATCGGGAGCGTAAGTTACGAGAAATTCTGACGAGACTTTGTGGCACGAACTTTTGCATTAATTGCACCAGGTTGGCCCATTTTGCACCGAGTTTTGTGCAGTACGAAAGCGGTCCCATATGCACCCAAATGGAAACAAACACACTAAAACTTGAGTTTAAGGTCCAATGGTGTGGATCAGGAGCGTTCGTTGCGAGAAATGGCAACAAGACAACATGGCACGAACTTTTGCATTAATTGCACCAATATGACCCATTTTGCTTCGAGTTTTGTGTAGTAGCGAAATGGTCCCAAATGCACCCAAACAGAAAGAAACTTATGAAACCATGAGCTTAGGGTCCAATTGTGTGGATCGGGAGCCTAAGTTACGAGAAATTCTGACGAGACTTTGTGGCACGAACTTTTGCATTAATTGCACCAGGTTGGCCCATTTTACACCGAGTTTCGTGCAGTAGAGAAACGGTCCCAAATGCACCCAAACAGAAAGAAACGCACCAAAATATCAGTCTAGTATCCAATGGTCTGGATCGGGAGCGTTCGTTGCAAAAATTTTTAACGCGACATCATGGCATGAACTTTTGGATTAATTGCACCAGTTTGGCGCACTTTGCACCAAGTTTCGTGCAGTAGCGAAACGGTCCCAAATGCACCCAAACGGAAAGAAACGCACCAAAACATGTTTCAAGGTCCAATGGTGTGGATCGGGAGCGTTTGTTGCGAAAAATTCTTACAAGACATCGCGGCACGAAATTTTGCATTAATTGCACCAGTTTGGCTCGTTTTGCAGCAAGTTTTGTGCAGTAGCGAAACGGTCCCAGATGCACCCAACCGGAAAAAAAAGCACCAAAACATGAGTTTAGGGTCCAATGGTTTGGATCGGGAGCGTTGTTTGTGAAAAATTCCGAAAAGACATCGTGGCATGAACTTTTGCATTAATTGCACCAGTGTAACCCATTTTGTTTCGAGTTTTGTGTAGTAGAGAAACGGTCCCAAATGCACCCAAACGGAAAGAAACGCACCGAAACATGAGTTTAGGGTCCAATGGTTTGAATCCGGAGCGTTTTTTGCGAAAATATCTAAAAGACATCATGGCACAAATTTTTGCTTTAATTCCACCAGTTTGGCGTGTTTTGCAGCAAGTTTCATGTAGTAGCAAAACAGTTCCAAATGCACCCAAACACAAACAAACGCACCAAAACATGAGTTTAGTGTCCAATGGAGTGGATCGGGAGTGTTTGTTATGAAAAAATCTTACAAGACATCGCGGCACGATCTTTTGCATTAATTGTACCAGTTTGGCGCGTTTTGCACCAAGTTTTGTGCACTAGCGAAACAGTCCCAGATGCACTCAACTGGAAAGAAACGCACCAAAGCATGAGTTTAGGGTCCAATGGTGTGGATCGGGAGCGTTGTTTGTGAAAAATTCCGACAAGACATCGTGGCATGAACTTTTGCATTAATTGCACCAGTGTAACCCATTTTGTTTCGGGTTTTGTGGAGTAGCAAAACAGTCCCAAATGCACCCTAACGGAAAGAAACGCATGAAAACATGAGTTTAGGGTCCAATGGTGTGGATCGGGAGCATTCGTTGCGAAAAATTCTAACGCAACATCGCGCCACGAACTTTTGCATTAATTGCACCAGTTTGACGCATTTTGCACCAAGTTTCGTGCAGTAGAGAAACGGTCCCAAATGCACCCAAAACGGAAAGAAACGCACCAAAACATGAGTTTAAGGTCCAATGGTGTGGATCAGGAGCGTTTGTTGCGAAAAGTTCTTACAAGACATCGTGGCACGAACTTTTGCATTAATTGCACCAGTTCGGCGCGTTTTACAGCAAGTTTTATGCAGTAGCGAAACGGTCTCAAATGCACCCAACCGGAAAGAAACGCACCAAAACATGAGTTTAGGGTCCAATGGTGTGGATCGGGAGCATTCTTTGTGAAAAATTCTGACAAGACATCATGGCACGAACTTTTGCATTAATTGCACCAGTCTGGCGCATTTTGCACCAAGTTTCGTGCAGTAGCGAAACGTCCCAAATGCACCCAAACGGAAAGAATCGCACCAAAACATGAGTTTAAGGTTCAATGGTGTGGATCGGGAGTGTTCGTTAAGAAAAATTCTAACAAGACATCGTGGCACTAACCTTTGCATTTATTGCACTAGGTTGGCCCATTTTGCACCGAGTTTCGTGTAGTAGGAAAATGGTCCCATATGCACCCAAACGGAAACAAACACACCAAAACATGAGTTTAAGGTTCAATGGTGTGGATCAGGAGCGTTTGTTGCGAGAAATTGCAACAAGACATCGTGGCACGAACTTTTACATTAATTGCACCAGTATGATCCGTTTTGCTTCGAGTTTTGTGTAGTAGCGAAACGGTCCCAAATACACCCAAACGGAAAGAAACGCATGAAAACATGAGCTTAGAGTCCAATTGTGTGGATCGGGAGCTTAAGTTTTGAGAAAAGTTCTTACAAGACATCGTGGCATGAACTTTTGTATTAATTGCACCAATTTGGCACGTTTTGCAGCAAGTTTTATGCAGTAGCGAAACGGTCCCAAATGCACCCAAACGGGAAGAATCGCACCAAAACATGAGTTTAGGGTCCAATGGTGTGGATCGGGAGTGTTCGTTAAGAAAAATTCTAACAAGACATCGTGGCACTAACTTTTGGATTTATTGCACTAGTTTGGCGCGTTTTGCACCAAGTTTCGTGTAGTTGCGAAACTGTTCCAAATGCACCCAAATGAAAAAAACGCTCCAAGACATGAGTTTAGGGTCCAATTGTGTAGATCGGGGGCGTTCGTTAAGAATAACTCTAACTAGACATCCTGGCACAAACTTTTGCATTAATTGCACCAATTTGGCCTGTTTTGGTTCGAGTTTTGTGTGGTAGCGAAGTAGTCCCGAATGCACCCAAACGGAAAGAAACGTATGAAAACATGGGCTTAGGGTCCAATTGTGTGGATCGAGAGCGTTCGTTTTGAGAAATTCTGACGAGACTTTATGGCACAAACTTTTGCATTAATTGCACTAGGTTGGCCCATTTTGCACCGAGTTTCGTGCAGTATGAAAACGGTCCCATATGCACCCAAACGGAAACAAACGCACCAAAACATGAGTTTAAGGTCCAATTGTGTGGATCGGGAGCATTCGTTGCGAGAAATTGCAACAAGACATCATGGCACGAACTTTTGCATTAATTGCACCAATATGACCCATTTTGCTTCGAGTTATGTGTAGTAGCGAAACGGTCTCAAATGCACCCAAATGGAAAGATACGCATGAAAACATGAGCTTAGGGTCCAATTGTGTGGATCGGGAGCGTAAGTTACGAGAAATTCTGACGAGACTTTGTGGCACGAACTTTTGCATTAATTGCACCAGGTTGGCCCATTTTGCACCGAGTTTTGTGCAGTACGAAAGCGGTCCCATATGCACCCAAATGGAAACAAACACACTAAAACTTGAGTTTAAGGTCCAATGGTGTGGATCAGGAGCGTTCGTTGCGAGAAATGGCAACAAGACATCATGGCACGAACTTTTGCATTAATTGCACCAATATGACCCATTTTGCTTCGAGTTTTGTGTAGTAGCGAAATGGTCCCAAATGCACCTAAACAGAAAGAAACGCATGAAACCATGAGCTTAGGGTCCAATTGTGTGGATCGGATTCCCGAATCCGAGAGCTATGATGTGGCGGCCACGCCAATCAGGGTGACCCGTCGCCCTGACGAATCTGCTGACGACTTGATCTTCCAGATAGATCGCGTCAGTAGATCCATCGCCGAGTGCATTCTACTCGGCGAATTCGCGGTTCGCCATCGGGACGACCCTGACCGCGTTCTCCGTGAACTCAGCAACACTCCCACCAGGTCCAGATCCGATCTGGTCACTCCGAGATCTGCCTCGCTCAGGGTTCCTGAACCCGAGGCGGACTCCACCACGATCACTTCTTCCAGGACGACCCGTCGTCCAGCCAGATCAGCTGATGATCTTATCTTTCAGATAGATCTAGTCGGCAGATCCATTGCCGAGTGCATCAGGCTCGGCGAGGATGCACTCCATCGCCACGATGACTCGGATCGGATACCCTTCGGGCTCCGCAATGCAGCTGCAACGTACTCAGATCAGATCCGAGTGCGACTACCCGACCCGGCAACCCTCGGTCAGATCCGATCTGACCCGACTTCGGGAGAGGAACTTGGCTTCCAACATGCCTCGTTCACACTCCCACCCAACCACTCTACTGCAACCAAGCATTGCCGAATCTTCATCATCTCCGACGACTCCGACACTCGTGAAAACAAGACTGATGAGGAGAAGGCCCAACGACTCCACCGCAACGAGGTCCGCGCTGACATGAGGCGCAATGACGAGGTCATCGATCGGGCCAACCGCGACCTGGAGAACGCCGAACGCCGCAACCCTAGGAATCAGCATTCACCGATCCGGCCCCGCAACCTCGACGCCGACTTTGTCCTCAACTACAACGGCCAAGACGTCTTCGCTATGCCGTCGGCCAACCTCGCTACAGTGTTCCAGGTGCTCGAGGGTCTTTAGGAGACCCCCGAGATCGTGAAGGCCCGTGCTCGCCTGCACGTGGCCGCCAGTCAAGCTCAGCAGCTGCGGGAGGACAACTCGGCCTACCACGCCCAGTCAAGTCATCACTCGACACGACCCCACGCCGACGACGGAGAGGTCAACCAAGGCGATCTCCGCCTCCAACTCAACCAACAAGACCTGCGCCAGCGCATCAACAACCGTCACCGCCAACACGATGCCGCCGAGCAAGAGCGATGCCACCAGTACGACGAGGAACACGGTGACTCCGACATCGACTACCAGAACCACGGTCGCCGGGGTGACAACCAGCCACGACATCCTCGCCGCGACAACGACCCTGGCAACGACCTCGACGGCTTCTCTGCCTTCTCTCGCCGGCTCCGGGCCATCCAGTGGCCCGCCACCTTCAAGCCTACTAGGATCGAGAAGTACGACGGTGAGTCTGATCCCAAGACATGGCTGCGCACCTACTCCATTGCCGTCCGAGCTTCCCGCAGCGACAACGACGTCATGGCCGCATACTTCCCGGTCATGATGGGTCCCCAAGCTCTCAACTGGCTCGAAGCACTTCCCGCTGGCTCAGGATCTCTGCAGCGCCTTCGTCCAGTACTACCAGCCATCTTGCCCGGGTCCCAAGAACCGATGCGATCTAGCCAGTGTTGTGCAGCAACCGGACGAGTCCCTCCACGACTACATCAAGAGGTACTTTGCTAACCATAATACCATTATGGAAGCTGATGACAGGGACGTCATCCACTACTTCAATGAAGGCCCCCACAATATCGAATTGTGGAGGAAGATGTTCCAGACCTACCCCAAGACCGTGGGCGACATGATGACGGTCGTCAACAAGCATGCCGACATGGAGGAAGCTGAGTGAGCTCGCCGCCGGCACAAGAACGACTACTCCGAGCATCCCTCTCAGCGGGAAAACTGCTCGGAACGCCGCCGCGACGACCGCCCACCTCGCCATGGGAAGAAACACGACCGTGCCGAGTCCTCCAAAAACCGGGACCGCAAGCATGGCCCTGAGAACACTGCCGCCGTCGCCGAAAGACCCCAGTTCCGCTCCACCCTCAACCAAGCGAACCTGGATCGACTCCTGGATGGCAAGTGTCCTTGGCACAAGGACACAAACCACACTGCCCAAGAGTGCCGAGCACTCTCCAACGGCGTTATCAAGGACGACGACCCCAGGCGACCCCACCGCGACGACCGCTACAGGCCGGGTGGTTCCAGAACCACCCGGGCGCGCCCACGAAGGCGCAACTCGCCCAGGCGAGATGATGACGAGCAGAGGGAAGATTCCCCAGGGAACTTCCAGGAAAAAGACAGGGCCATCAACTTCATATACGGCGGCCCTAGCAAGCCAGCATGCTGGTGCAAGCACAAGCTGGACGACAGAGAAGTCAACCTGGTGTTCAAACACCCGGTTGAACCCCTCCGGTGGTCGGAAATGCCGATAACCTTCGACCGCCACGACCACTGGGTCCACCTACCCAGGCCGGTTTCCTACCCCCTCGTGGTCAGCCCGGTGGTAAGCCAGGTCTGCCTGGCCAAAGTACTCGTTGACAGTGGCAGCACCCTAGACATCATCTTCGCCAGCATGCTGCAGAGCATGGGTTACGACATGGCATCCCTAGAAACATCTGATCAGGCTTTCTATGGCATCATCCCTGGAGCCGGGTCGACACCGGTCGGCCAGGCCACAATATCGGTCACCTTAGACACCCGCGACAACTACCGCACCTAGTACATCAACTTCGAGGTCGCCGAGTTCGAGACCTCCTACGACGCCATCCTGGGAAGACCCTCCCTCGCCATGTTCATGGCGATACCCAACCACATGTATCTTCTCCTAAAGATGCCAGCTCCAAAGGGGGTCCTCTCAGTCTACGAAGACTTGCAGACCTCCTACGCATGTAAGGCCAAAAACATCGAGGTCTCTGACACCCTGGAACGATCCAGGAACTCTGTTCTTGTTGCCTAGGCAGCAAAGAACCTCCCGGCGGACCAGCAAATTATCCCCGCCAAGGAGTCGACTTCCGAGTCGCATGTCACTCTAGCCGTGGCGACCAAGACCATCGTCCTCCGGGATGATGAACCGCACAAGACCGCCGTGATCGGGGCCAGCCTCGACTCTGCGTAGGAAGGCGCGCTCACCTCCTTCCTCCGAGAGAATTGGGACATCTTCGCATGGAAGCCATCTGACATGCCCGGAGTCCCAAGGGAGGAGGCTGAGCACTCCTTAGATCTGGACAAGACGGTGAAGCCCGTCAAGCAACGGCTTCGTCGCTTCATGCAGGATCGAAAGGAGGCTATTAGGGTAGAAGTAACCCGGCTCCTAGCCACTGGTTTCATCAGAGAAGTCGCACACCCAGATTGGCTGGCAAATCCAGTCCTTGTAAAAAAGAAAAATGGTGAATGGAGAATGTGTGTTGACTATACAGACCTCAACAAACACTGCCCTAAGGACCCCTTTCCTCTACCACACCTCGACCAGGTCGTTGACTTGACGGCCGGGTGCGTTCTCCTTTCTTTTCTTGACTGTTACTCAGGGTACCACCAGATAGCCCTCAAGGAGTCGGATCAAGAGAAGACCTCCTTCATCACTCCCTTCGGGGCCTACTGCTACAACACCATGACGTTCGGCCTCAAGAATGCCAGTGCAACCTACCAGAAGGCCATCCAGAGTTGCCTCCAGGGGCAGATCGGGCGCAACGCCGAGGCTTATGTCAATGACGTCGTCGTCAAGACAAAATGTAATGACCAGTTCATTACAGACCTCTCCGAGACATTTGAAAATCTCAGGAAATTCAAATGGAAGCTCAACCCGACCAAGTGTGTGTTCGGTGTCCCGTCCGGAAAATTACTCGGCTTCATAGTCAGTAGCCGGGGTATTGAAGCCAATCCCACCAAGGTCAACGCCATCAGGTTCATGAAGCCTCTCAGGAGCAAAAAGGACTTGATGAAGCTTACAGGGTGCATGGCTGCCTTGAGTCAGTTCATAAGCTGACTCAGCGACAGAGGCCTACCCTTCTTCAAACTTCTCCGGAAGTCTGACAAGTTTGAGTGGAACGACGATGCTTCCAAAGCATTCCAAGAGCTCAAGGATTTCCTCACCACACCACCAGTCCTAACGGCACCTGAAGACGGGGAGGTCCTCCTCCTTTACATCGCAGCCACTATCAGTGTGGTGAGTACCGTCCTGGTCGTCGAGCACGACGAACCGGGCCACATCTACAAAGTGCAACGACCCATCTACTTCATCAGTGAAGTACTCGGCGAATCAAAGGCACGCTACCCTCAAGTGCAGAAGCTGTCTTATGCCATCCTCATCACGTCAAGGAAGCTCCGACATTACTTCCAAGCTCACAAGATCAAGGTGGCCTCATCATATCCACACGGGGACATCCTCCACAACAAGGACGCCAACGGACGAGTCGTCAAATGGTCAGTAGAGCTCGGCGCATTCTCGATCGAATTCATGCCACGCTCCACCATCAAATCCCAGACGCTCACCGACTTCATTGCCGAGTGGACCGAGATACAAGACCCTCCACCCGATACCAGATCCGAGCACTAGATCATGTACTTCGACGGAGCCCTCAACCGCGATGGAGCCGGTGCTGGAGTCCTTTTCATCTCCCCGAAATCGAACAACTCAAGTATGTCCTCCAGCTACTCTTCAAGGCTACCAAAAACACTGCCGAGTATGAAGATCTTATACACGGTCTCTGGATCGCTGTCACGCTTGGCATCAAGCGCCTGTTGGCATACGGCGACTCCAAAGTCATCATACAAGGATTGGGAGTGCACCAAGGAAAAGATGGATGCCTACTATAGAGAGATCAGGAAACTAGAAACCAAGTTTTACGGCCTGGAATTCCACCACGTCCCCAGGGATACCAATGTGGCGGCCGATGTTCTGTCCAAACTCGGATCCAAGAGGTCTATCATACCACCCGCCGTGTTCGTTCAAGCACTCAGGAGCCCCACGGTCAAGATGGAAGAGGAGCCTCCCACAAAGCCTGACTTGGCCTCGGCCATAGGACAGGAGGTCCTGACCCTCGACACCGACTGGCGTTCCCCAATCATCGACTTCATCAAGAACAATACAAGCTATCCAAACGGAAAGGAACACGAGAACCTTGCCCGCCGGTCAAGCAACTAAGTCGTCATAGGAACCGAGCTGTTCAGGCACTCTGCTTCCTCAGGAACCCTATGCAAATGCATTGCACAGGACGGGTATCTTCGGCAACCACGCTGGCACCTCCACCCTCGTGGGAAAAGCCTTTCGATCAGGCTTCTACTAGCCCACGGCTCTGGCCGATGCCCGGAACATCGTCAGGCGATGTCCCGGGTGCCAGTTCTTCTCCAAGCAGCAACACATCCCGGCCCAGGCCTTACGGACCATACCGCCTTCTTGGCCCTTCGCCTGCTGGGGACTTGACTCGGTGGGATCCTTGAAGACGGCCGTCGGCAGATATAGTCATATATTTGTGAGTATCGACAAATTCACAAAATGGATTGAAGTCAAGCCAGTGACAGCCACTACAGCAGCCAAGGCAGCCGAGTTCATTGACGAGATATCACACCGATTCGGGGTGCCTAACCGTATCATCACAGATCTGGGTACTTCATTCACTGGATCCGAGTTCTGGGACTACTGCCAAGAAAGCTGCATCGACGTCTACTACGCCTCCGTGGCGCACCCCAGGTGCAATGGCCAAGTTGAAAGGGCCAACGGCTTGATCCTTTAGGGTCTCAAAGCCAGAATTTTCGACCCGATAAAAAAATACGGTGCAAAATGGCTCCAGGAACTACCAAGAGTAGTTTGGGGACTCCGCACACAAAGAAGCCGGGCTACCGGCTACTCACCATTCTTCATGGTGTACGGTTCTGAAGCAGTCTTGCCATCGGACATAGCTTTTGGTGCTCCGCGCATCCAAAACTATGACAAGAATGAAGCCGAAGCGACTTGATGCACGGACATTGACTCGGCAGAGGAGCAACGCCTGATGGCCTTCATCCAGCACACGAGATATGAGCAGCAGCTCCGGTGCTATCATGATCGCAACGTTCACGAGCGCGACTTCAACATCGGTGACCTGGTTCTACGATGAATCCAATCGACCACCGGCGCTCACAAGCTGTCTTCCCCATGGGAAGGCCCCTTTGTAGTCAGTGGGATAGTGGTTCCTGGAACCTACCACCTACAGAGGCCAGACGGTACAGATGTGGGCAACCAATGGAATATCGAACACCTGCGTCGCTTCTATCTGTAGAAGCATAGGAAATGCAAAGCTATGTACCCATCTACTCATTCAATAAATTTTGTTATATTTCAAATATTGCATACCACTTGCTCTTCGTTCTTTACCGAGTCGTTTTCAACACGCTCGGGGGCTGTGTCTCGGCCATCCAGCCAGCCCCCACTCGGAGTCCGACCAGTCGGACAAGAACAACCCGGTTCGTCTTTCCTGAACACAGCCGAGTACGTCCAGGAACCACTCTGTGTCACCCTGACCAAACGCGCACATTGATGATCCGCTCTCAAGCGCCATTCAAAGGGCTCAGAGTTCGCTTTCCACCTACTCGGCAAATTCAGAAAAGAAATCAAACCGTGGGCATAACACTAACATTAAACTAAAACCATTATTTACACAAATACTATTCTTAGTCGGTCCACTCTGACCAACTTTCTTTGCAGCAAAAGGAATAAAACAAACTCCTCGAGACCGGCAGCCTACAGCTCGGCCACGATGCGCTCGGCGATCTCCAGGACGGCAGCGTGGTTGGCTTCCCACTCGGCGTCCGAGTAGTCTTCGGGGATGCCGTCTCCCACCGGGTCCAGGTCCGCTTCAGGGAGATGGGTCTTCACAAGACCCAGGGTGTGCTGCACAGCATCCTTGGCAGCTCCCCGGATGCAGGCCTCCAGTCGGCCGCGGGACGCCTCTAGCCTCTCAGCCAGGCCCTCGGCAGCCGCCACGCCCTCGGGCTCAAAAGCCCCGAGCAGCGCGTCCAGTGGCCTGCTCAGGCGATCTAGCGTCGCCCGGCCTTGCGCCACCTGATCCTCCGCTTCTGCAAAAAGCACCCGGCTGGGTCAGCCCAAGACGAAGAACATGACAAAAAGAACATAGCATATGATCTCCGGGTCATACTTTGCCGAGCCTCCCGCTCCAGGCGAAGCTTCTCCTCGGTGGCGGCCTCCCGCACTTCGGCCCCCTCTCGGAGCTTCTGCAGCTCCTCGTTGGCCTTGGTGCAAGCCTCCAGCTCTAAACAAAAGCAAGTCAGAGACTAAATAGCGCACAAAGAATTCGGTGGATATGACTCCAACTACATACCGCGCTTCTCCTTGCGTAGAGCATCCTTGGCCTTGACCTTGTCGGCCTCTAGATGGCGGCTCCGCGCCTCTAGCTCAGCCACCCTAGCCTCGAGCTCCGCCACCCGACTGAGGGTGGCGCTTCCCCTGGCCAGCTCCTGGGCGGCCTGCTCCGACACATCCACAAGAGCCTGACGAAGACACACGCGTTGTAAGACAACACCTCCAAGAACAAGTCGGCTTCTCAAAAGGAAAGCAGCAAAGGGACTTACCTCGACCCATTCGTGGGTTAGCTTGGCGCACTCGACCATGTGGCTGCCGAGTGACTCGTCCTCCTTGGCCTCCTCCTTTGCCGGCGGGGGCCTGACCCCCTCGGTGGAATCGGCTCGTGCCCTCTTCGCCCCGATGGCTGGGACCTCGACGGTCATGACCTCCTTGATGGCTGGGACCTCGACGGTCCTGACCTCCTCGATGGCCGGGACATCTAAGGCCCCGACCCCAACGTTCACCGCCCCTTCGTCACGGGGCGGGTCCTGCATCTCCACGTCACAGGGAGGGGGGGGAGACCATGTTACTGGCCTCCTCCTCCTCCTCCCTCTCCTCCTCGCGGTGGGGTCGACTCTTCACCGGACTCACCCGCGGTGAGGTCAATTTTGTGGCATCACTGGAGCCGCCCTCATTGGACGACTCCTCCGTCTTCCTCTTGGCGCCGCTGAGCGTCGCCCTCCTACAACAACAACAAGGGCATTAAGAACGACTCCTGGAAACAAAAATCAAGATAGAATGGAATCAAGGCAACAGAACTTACCCGCCGCTACGACGCAGTGGGAACCTCAGCCTCAACGGCGCGGCCGGCAGAGTTCCAGAGCCGGCGCCCGGGGATGCCACTTCCCCGCGTAGCTTGCCCAGCGACTGGGTCGCCTCCTCCTCGACTCGGGGGCCGGTCAGCGCCGACCCCACCTCAGTGGTGGCTGGGGGCGCCGATGCCCCCCAGACTTTGCTCGCCCCCTTGCGGGTCGAGCTCTTCAGCGCTTACTGCGCCGCCACAAACCTAGCTTTCGATAGCTGGATCTTCCTGACAGTGTGGCGCGTCTTCCTCCCCAGGACAGCTGATGGCGGCGGCCCTGAGGATCCGGTGATCTCCACCTCCGGCTCACTCCCCACGGAGGAGTCGGAGGAGAACTCGGCCTCCTCCTCCTTCTCCCAGGGTCCCCCTCAGGCAAAGGTGCGGGGGACCAGTACTCCAAGAATTTGGCCTGCAAGAGAGCCGAGTTGTTATACATCCCAATGGGTGCACTCCAAAAAACAGAGCAAAAACAGAGGAAACAACCCGGAATGAATAAAAACAACTCGGCAAGGTTCAAGAAGACTTACGGCGTCGGTTGGCCGCTTCAGGCAGTGGGCTTTGGGGCAGCCCTTGTCCCGGATCTCCCCCGCCATGATGCGGGCGACCCGGTTTGCGATGTCGTCCCGGCGAACCTTGCGTTCATGTCCCCGGGTGGGGTCCCGATGAACCCAATACTCGAAGGCCGGGTGGACCCTCTACTAGATTGGCTGTGTGAGCCGCCTGCAGAAGGAGATGGCCACCGTGGCCCGCATCAAGCCATGTGCCGACAGGTCGGTGATCTCTTCGAGGAGGCGCTCCACTTGCGCCATCTCCTCGGTCGTCGGCGGTTCCTCCCAGCTCGCCTTGTACTCCGGCGCACGGCCAGAGCGTGCCGGGAGGCAGGGCACCGGGTTCGCCACCACGAACTATTCCCGTGCCCACCCCTTGTTGGTGTCGTGGAGCTCGAAGGTGGGCCCCGTGAGAAGGCACAGCGAGAAGGCGGCCCCGCCCACAACATTCCGGCGAGCGTTGGATGGGTGCCCCATGAGGCGGTACAGAGCCCGCCACAGATTGAAGTGGGGAGCGATCCCCAAATACCCCTCGCAGAGGTGGATGAAGATCGCAATTTGAGCAATCGAATTGGGGTTGAGATGAGTTACCTCGAGCCTGTAGAAATGGAAAAGCTTGCGGAAAAATGCCCCCGCGGGCAGCGCGAAGCCCTTCTCGTTGAAGGATTTGAGCACGACTGCTTGGTTCGTGTCCTCCGACGGGAATTCCTCCCCGTAGCAGCACCGCCACCCGGAGATCTGCTTCTCCGGGAGGAGGCCGCGCTCGACGAGGTCCTGGATGTCACTCTCCTGGAGCGAGCACTTCTACCACGACAATGATGGTAGCGAGGCCTCTCCGGAGCTCCCCGAAATCGAAGATCCGGATGCAGCAGGCGAGGCGGCCGTGGCGATGGTGGTGGAACGCAAGCGAGAAGAGGAAATCGCAAGGAAGAAGAAGGCCGAGAGCTCTGGAGACTTGCCGAGTTTCCTAAGGCAGCGGAAAGCTCTGGAGTGCTCGGGAATGGGGTGGCTACTCCGCGCTGCCTCTCCCGTTAAAATACCAAGGGCCTTACAACGGGCAGATCCAAAATTAACAGCCGGATTTCGTTGGGCCGGCGATCTCACGGCGGAGAAGGCGGGATAAACGGTAACTTGCCTTTTTATCGTTGCCTCTGACAACCCCGCTCCTCTGTCAGTCGCGACAGATCCGCGCGGTGAATAATGGTATGATTTTAACTCCGACGTGAATATGCTTCCAATATTCCTGCAAATGACCCGGCGTGTCTCCGTGACCCAGCCAGGGCCTCAGGGCCCGGACGCCGTGACAACTCGGTGTGTCTCCATGACTCCGCCAGTGACCCTGCTTAGGGGCTGGGTGCCGCAAACGACTCAGTGTGTCTCCGTGACCCAGCCAGGGCCTCAGGGCCCGGACGCCGTGACAACTCGGCGTGTCTCTGTGACTCTGCCAGTGACCCTGCTCGGGGGCTGGGCGCCGCAAACAACCCGACGTGTCTCCGAGACCCAGCTAGGGCCTCAAAGCCCAGACGCAGTGACAACTCGGCGTGTCTCCGTGACTCTGCTAGCGACCCTGTTTGGAGGCTGGGCGCCGCTATCGACTTAGTGCGTCCCCGTGATGTAGCTGAGGCTTCAGGGCCTGTATGTTCGGCTAACATGGGAAGTCTAGGGACTTAATCTATGGCCTCAGAGTCAGGATTATCAAGTCAGGTTCGATCATTGCAGCAGTATCAGGGTGGCCGGATAACCTCAGAGGGACAATATGGCAAAAACATGGATTGGATATCCAAGTATCCAGGTAGACGAGTTAAAGATCATTTCTTTGACCCTCGAAAAGCTTCTCCGAAACCTTCCAAGGCTCGAGGGCTACACCCAACGGGTGTGCCCAGGGGCGCATCCCATTATGTACCAGCAAGACACTGCGGGTAATCATCATGAGTACCGAAAGACTTCGTTCAAGAACCACAAAGTTCGACTCAATCCTCCGGCACTCGGGGGCTTAACAGAGGTAGATCTATGTACCTCCCTGCCGAGTGGGGTCCCCAAACCCTAGAGACTACCCTGCTCGGTGACTCAGTTACAACTACTCGGCGTGCGGGACTCAGCCGTGCGTGGAAAGGATTATCAAAGGATCAGGACGAGAGGCTCTAACTAGAGACCCGGATATCTAGGGATCTTAACCGACCTCCTTCCTTGTAAAACAACCCGAGTATATCATTCCTTGTACCTTTACGCCTCCTGGTCTATATAAAGGAGACGTAGGCTGACCCATAGACTCTCTCCACTTTACGCTCACCGCGGCCCGAACCTGTCTAAGTCCATACGTCTTTGTGTTACTATCGAGCTCTTGGTCATGAGATCCCCATCCTGAAACTCTACCGCCGGGTACACCCCTGGTGGACTAGCCGGAATAACAATCCGACAGACTCCAAGCTGGTAATCGACCAAGTCATGAAGAACTCCAACTGTGAGAGCCCTCTCATGGACGCATACTGCTAGGAAGTCCGCAAGCTGGAAGGGTGATTCCGGGGTCTGGAGCTCCACCACATCCCACGAAAGCAAAACGTTGATGCGGATGCTCTCGCAAAGATGGCCGCCGAGTGCAAGCCGTCACCCAGCGACGTTTTCATCAACGACTTGAACGCACCGTCGGCACGAGAGAAACAGCCAGCCGCAGACAAGACAAAAATAGGGGATACAGAGCATGCAGAGAAAATAGAGCACGCTCCCTCTGACCCAGCCCCCGACCAGGTACCCGGGGGCCCAACCTGTCTCCCTACGGGACAGTCCGACCCAAGCCAGGCAGACAACACAGATTGGAGAGCCAACCTACTGGCTTATCTCCTCCACGAAGTTCTCCACGTGGAATGCAACGCAGCCCGTCGGGTAGCCTGACGAGCCAAAACCTTCGCTGTAATCGACAGCGAGCTCTACAAGCGTAGCCCCTCAGAGACTGGCATTCTCATGAAGTGCATCCCCATTGCTCAGGGCAAGGAGCTCCTTCTCGAGATACACGCCGGGATCTGCTGACACCACGCTACGCCACGCTCCTTGGTCGGAAAGGCTTTCCGACAAGGATTTTACTGGGCAACAGCCCTGCGCAACGCGGAAGACATCGTCCGTGCATGCAAAGGATGCCAGTTTTACGCCAAACAAACCCACTTGCCAGCCCAAGCCCTTCAGACCATTCCCATAATATGGTCATTCGCCGTATGGGGTCTAGACATGGTCGGGCCACTCAAGAAGGCACCAGGAGGGTTCACCCACTTACTTGTCTCAATCGACAAGTTCACAAAATGGATAGAGGCAAAACTGATAACCACGATCGACTCCAAGGAGGCCGTCAAGTTCTTCCTGGACATCGTGTACAGATTTGGCATGCCCAACTCCATCATAACCGATAATGGGACCAACTTCACGGGTCACTACTTCCAAGAGTTCGCGGAAGGATACGGGATCCTGATCGACTGGGCATCGGTCGGACACCTGCGCACAAACGGGCAAGTAGAAAGAGCTAATGGCTTAATCCTCCAAGGACTCAAACTGCTCATTTTTGACATGCTCAAAAAATTCGCGGGTCGTTGGGTGGAAGAGCTGCCAGCAGTGCTCTGAAGCTTGCGAACCACACCTAACCGGTCCATAGGACTAACACCTTTCTACCTAACATATGGCTCGAAGGCCGTGCTGCCTTCTGATCTGGACTACGGTGTGCCAAGAGTCAAAGCCTTTGACCCAGCAACGGCAGCCGAAGCCCAGAGGGACGCCATGGAAGTCTTAGAGGAAGCAAGGCTAGCTACGCTACACCGATCGGCTCTCTACCAACAGACTTTACGCAGGTACCACGAGAGGCGCATACGGGAGAGGACGCTGCAGGTAGGAGATCTGGTCTTGCGATGGGTCATGTCGACGAAGGACAAACACAAGCTCTTGCCGCCATGGGAAGGACCCTACAGCATCGCAGAGGTGATACGACCAGGCACCTACAAGCTAAAAGACTCTGACGGTAACATTCTGACCAACTCTTGGAATATAGAACAGTTACGGCGTTTCTTCCCATAAGAAGCGCTAGCAGCTCAGTCCAAGCTATCTGGTTTCTAGCACCCCGGCCATACACATTTGGCTCGGAGCGCTCGGGGGCCAGACCATGGTCTTCGACCATCCTACTTTCTGCTGATTCCTGCCTCTATTGCCCCTTGCCCTGAGCACTCTCAGGCCAAGGCGCTCGGGGGCCTCACTGGGATAAACCGTGCAGCATGCCCACACCAGTTTCTCTCATCACACAACACACGACCCTTTCTGCTTGTCCGCATGCTTTTCATCCTACTCAAGCATTTTTTCCGAACTATCCAATCAATTGGATCCATGTAACGATCTACGGCGATCAGCGAATGATGGCTATGGGCCAGCTCCCGGCTATTGCAGCCCACGATCAGCTCGCAGTTCCAAAAGAAAGGAGTGTAGAGGACCAAAAACGTTCACGAGCAAGCAGAAAAGCAAGCAGCAGAACCTTTTCAGAAAAAATATAAAAGAGTACTTTGACCACAAAGCGCAGTATGCTTTTTCCTCATCAGCAATCTTACATAAAACGAAAACTAATATATCATTTATTTCTGCAACGACGGATCCACACTCGAGGAAGGAGCGGCAGGCCCTGCAGTCAACGACGCATCCGCCACGGCTCTGGCGCTCCCACCGCTCACGTCCAACTCCCGCTCTGCACGCCGGACTCTCCTCACCGCCGTGAAGGTCAGACCCGCGCAACTTTGCTGGCAATGGGCTCTAACCTCCTGGCCACTACAAGGACATCATCGTACGGCTTCTCGGTAGAGAGATCGTCTTCAAGACTCGCCAGGTCTAGCTCTGAATGTCGCAGCTCCACGGCGCTCAACGCAGTCGAAGCCTCGTGATAAGCAGCTATAGCCATCAACATGGCCAGCTCCTTGGGAACCTTCCGAAGATCATCCTGCAGAGGGCTCGAGGGCGGGGAGCCCAGGACGCAGGAGCAAACCTCTTGGGCCGATGACTGCAGCCGATCAAACTCATGGCACAAGTTTCGGTTCCAGTGGCCATTTCTGAAAGAAACATCACCACACCATGAGGCCACGTCGTAAACAAAACCAAAAGAACGGGAGGCGAGGGAAATCAACATCCAGTGCTTTTTCCATCACCTGACAACCCGTTTCTTGGCTCGCCAAGTCAGCCTCTGCGCGGGCACGATAGACCCGCTCCTCTTCCAACTGGGCTCTTATGGCCGCGAGGTCGCGACGATACTCCTGGGCATCCGAGACACGTGCGGCCTCCGTGGAACGTAGCCGCTCTGCGAGGTCCCGGCGAGCTACATCGGCCATTACCTCGCGACCATGTTCCTCCCGCAGGAAGGCCTATTTCCTCTTGGAGATCTTCTCCAATACTTGGAAGATAAAAGGAAATCACAAGAGAACACCTACGGGCGGAAAAGAAGCTGACCCAACGAAGAAATCTTACCCCAATAGCGGGAGGCTGGCCAGAAGTAACGAGCTTCTCAGCCCGTTCTACCTCCCTCAGCAGTAGGGCAATGCGGTCCTTGGCGGAGGCAAGCACCTCCTGAGTCGTGGAACCCTGCTGACCCACGTGCTGCTAGAGTTTACCCTCCCGAGTGTCGTTCAGCACGAACCACGCATCACCATAGTCATCGCGAGACGGCCACTCCAACGGTCCCTGCGGCGGACGATAGGGAACCAGGGCGCCCTCCGCCGATGGCGGCTCCACCAACACGGCGGCCTCCCTCGCGGACGGCGACAGGAGAGAGCTCTCGGCAAAAGCACCCGCATGGTCCGCGGAATATGGCACGAACGCCGTGGCCACTCCGGCCGACGAAAAGATGGGCCCCAGCACCGCCACTATCACCGTCTGCGACGAAGACACCCCGGGGATGCTCCTTCTCCTCGACACTTGGTGAGCAAAACCGCCAGCGAAGGATGCTCAGTCCACTCCACCGGCTTAGCCATTGACTGAAAACTGATCGAAACCGTGCATCGCAGAAACAAGAAAGCAAGTCACTAAAAGGCTGCCTTTCTAAAACACCAAAACGAGCGCGGCACTTACGTTCTCGCCGCAATATTTGTCGGGACGGTCTCAGCCGGTGATAAAGGGGGCAAACTCGTCGTGGCAGCCGTTACCACAGGCGGCGACGGCCCATCAGCCCCTCCACGTCTTGGAGAAAGGCGCAATCGTCATCCTGAGTGACATCGCCGGTGGCCCTCAGCACATCCGAGTCCTCGTCCTCGAGCCATTTCGCAACTCATGCTCTGCCTTGTCGCGGGCGCGCTTGGGGGCCCCGGGTCCGTTCACCCCACATAGGGATGTATCCGGACCAGAATCCTCGCCTCCAAGTGACTCCAGCTCCTCTTCCTCCTCCTCCCCATCAGATCTGGACTCTGGATATTTCAGAGGCTGAGCGTCCACCAGGTCCTGAGCCTCCGCGGCGTCCATCCCCTCGCGGATAAGCTTGGCCACCTCCTTTTCAAGTTAGGGGGCGACCCCGACCAGAAAGGGGACGGACCACTAATGGGGCGGTGGCCTTCCCCCGCGATCATACTATCAAGCCACCTCCACAGCCCGCTGCCGGGGTCCTGCAACTCCTCTCACGGCTCGATGTGCTCGTAGTCCCACATCTTCTCTCGCAACGCAGAAAGAACGCGCACTTTGCGGAGGAAGATAGTGGCGAAGACACGGGCGCCATCCAGACCACGGGCCACCAAACCTTTCAGCACCTCCTCGCTCACCTCCACATGATTCTTCTATCTCCGGGAGGCCCCCCATGTCCAGCTCTCCCGCTTCTCCGGGGCGTTCCTGGTAAACACCGGGAATGCCTCCTCTCTGCTAGAGGGATTCCGGATGTAGAACCACTCATCATGCCTCCCCCGATTGTTATCTACGGGGGTGTACTGGCGATATGAGGCCTTCCCAGGTTTCCGCTGCAAGCCGAAGCCGCCCACAGGCGCAATCGCCGCCTCCGAACGCGACGCCCTAGCATCACATCTCAACGTAACTGGGCGACCGACGAACATCTCCAAGAACAGATCCACATGTGGATCTATACCAAGGAAGGCCTCGCACACCGTCACGAAGCCCGTAATGTGCAACATCCCGATGGGGTTAAGGTGATGCATCCCGATTCTCCACTCCTCTAGCACGCCCAGCAGGAAGGGGTGGGCGGGGTGGCAGAGACCCCGCGCGTAGAAGATGCAGAAGGTGACCACCTCATCGGTCTTTGATGGGGACTAACCTCCCCTGATGGCGACGCCCTCAAATGAGCCACATCCCTAGGGGGAATTGCCCCTTCCACGGCCAACCTCTCGAGTTGGGTCTCGGTCAGGGAAGATAGCCTCCACAACGACATCCTAACACCGGAGCTCCGACGGAACCACGGGAAGAGGAGCGAAGGCAAAGGCGGCGATGAGCAGGAGCGGAAAAGGAAGAGAGCACTAAAGGCGGTGGAGGAAAGGAGACGAAGCCGAACAAAGAGGAAGGTAAAAAACCCTCCACTCCGCGTGTTAAAGGGTCAGAGGGTCTGGCCTAGTCGGCCCCGCCAACCAGCGAGGGACCCGGACCGGCGCGACATCGAACGCGCCCCCACCGGGCGGCGGGGGGTGGGGGGGGGGGCGGACCCTGTGGGCCGGTCACTCGTCACGCACCACCAAAAAACTGACCGTTCCCGACCGACCCCGCAGGACTGCAAAACCCGAGGGGCCCGGGCGAGAGGCCGAGGACACTCTCAAGAGAACCCGCGGGGCGTCCTCTGGAACTTTTGCCGCCTCTGTCCACCGGGGCCCGTTCCACCAAGAGGCCTGCAACACTGGGGAGCGCAAGAGGCTGCGGCGCGGGAAGACTCCGAAGCCGACGCGAGGTAAGGCGCTCCGAGAGTGCCACCTTCTGCTTGCAGCACCAAGCCCTCGCTCGGGCTAGTGCCGCGGAATACCAAGGGAGCCACAAGGGAGATATGGTCGCTTACCACGCCCCTTGGAAAGGGAACCGGTGGTCGGGCTCACCTAATCTCGCCTCATGGCGCCCCAGTTCCTCAGCACCGGCACGCGGCTTGTGGAAGGAGCATGATAGCAGGTGCGTGTCTAAGGAGGATCCCCCGCCGTTCGCAAGCATTCTTCTAGTACCAGAAAAACAAGCCATGCCCACTCTCATCTGGAGGACGAGTGTGGGGTGTGAGGAAGAGAACTACCAAAGGGATTTCCATGACCCGTCCACTTGTGTGGAACTATGTATCCACAATACCCCTATTTATAGGCAAACATGGGCACTAACGGCCCCAGCAGTCAGTGGGCCGGCCAAACGAGGCACACCAAAGCTCTCACCTAACTGAACCCCCTCTTAAATGCCAACGGAACGACGCCAGCATGCCGAGCAACCACCGCACCACTCGGGGCATGATCGCCGCACGACCCACCAATGGGAGGCGGCCCCGAGCGGGGGGAAACGAGGCGTCCGTGGTACAGCAATAAGATGTGGTGACCGGCCTCGAAATTCCACGACGCCAGCGCTCCAGTCGACCATCAAGACGGGACAGACCCCATCACGCCATCACTGGCGCATGTCGAAAGCTGAGGGCGCGGGCAATTAGATGGGATGCCCCGATCAGGGGTCATCAAGGCCAAGTCCAGCGGCTCAATGATTATTTAAAATCGCAGAGCCGCTCGGTGGCCTCTGACAGGGAGTAAACCCGGGATTCCTGACAGGCCCGACTTGTGGGAAGCAAGGCCCGAAAAACTTACTAGGCCGAGAATGGGGCGGCCCACTAACCGGCGCGGGAGCAGCCTTCGCCTCTAGGGCAACGAGGCCGGGAGCCCGACCTCCCGGGACACGTGGCGACCCCCCGACCTAGCACCCCGGGTCACAGCCATGCCGGCGACCTGGGACGTGCGCTCCAAGGATGCCACGCGCTCCTGACAGGTGTGCCAGCCAAGATAGACCTTGG
This sequence comes from Panicum virgatum, assembly GCF_016808335.1. Classification (NCBI taxonomy): domain Eukaryota; kingdom Viridiplantae; phylum Streptophyta; class Magnoliopsida; order Poales; family Poaceae; genus Panicum; species Panicum virgatum. The sequence continues at coordinate 22,851,683 of NC_053145.1, forward strand.
GCAAGCTCCAGGACGCCAGCTCCCCTTATCTTGCGATGGGGGCTCAGACAGCTGGACTCCCTGACAAGGGGACAGCACCGCTCGTGTGGGCCCTGTGACACAATGGGAGGGGGCGTCTACAGATGCTGCCTCCCCCCTGTAATGATGGTTGCCTCTGTGCACCGTCTGATTACTCCAGCGAGCGTGAACGGACGCCCCCGGCAAACCTCGGTAAGACATCCCTCACCGGGCATGCCGTCTGGTGACAGGAGCTACGTAAGATGTCCCCGCGGACAAGGGACGTAGGCTCCGGCGGACAAGACCGGAGGTGACCCCCGAGTGACCACCCAAGTGATCGCGCCGCCCCGACTGAGCCGGGATGGGACAACATCGGGGTAACACGTTGTCCGAGAAGATCGCCAGGACCATCCCTTGCCTAGAAGATCGCCAGGATCAAGCCTGCCCACTCCCGACCGACCGAGTGGGCCCCGACGACTGACAAGGACGAATCGCACCCCGACGGTGCCAAGACACAGCGCTAGATATCTGTAATGGGGGCCCGACCTTGGACTATAAAAGGGAAAGCCCCTCACATAGGAAAGGGTTGGACACCTGGTAGTTCGACACTGGTTGACCAGCTTGTAAGCTCCCCTCTGTAATTTGAGCACTCGGGCTTGAGAGCAATAGAGCAAGAACACCACCACCCATACTGGACGTAGGGCACTTTCGGCCCGATCCAGTCTAAATCCTCGAGTCTTTGCGTGCTAGACCATATCCGATCAAGCGCACAACAAATGAACAATAGAGTAGTTTAGTAGTCGCCCATTTCGCGCAGCGACAATGTAACACCCGGTTTATAAAAGAACATAAACCGAGCAATCATATACGTGCCAGGATCAAGTCACACGTATATACAACAGAATGAACAGTATATCATAGCACATATCACGTAAAAAGATATAATAAATCGAAATACGAATGTTATTTATTACATTAATGACAAAAATGTCTAATACAGCGGAAGCGAAGTACAAAATACGATAAAAGCTCTCCGAAGCTGAAGCAGGGCGCCACAGGGACGTCGACTGGGAGACGAACACCTAGAAGTCCTCGTAGTCCTGGTAGCGCTGGACGAACTCCCTCGTGTCGGCAGGAACTGAGCAGCAGTAGCGTGACCAAGAGGGAAAAGTAGAGAAAAGGCAAGGGTGAGTACACAACTTGTACTCAACAAGTATAACACAAACTATGAGGCTCTAGGCTGGCTGACTCAACTGCATTAGCTTTTAAGTGTTGGCAAAATTTTATTAAAGCTATTTACTATGAGTTGATGAATTACCATTAACCCAGTTACATAGTAATTAATCAGAATTAATTATGTAACTACTGAGAAACCAAGCCAAAACCAAGCCACCAAGGTAACCCCGAGAAGCACCTCCCTCGTCGGAAAGAGATAACTTCACTAATCAAAAGGAGGATCTGGGCCGCTCATAACCGTGAGCACGGCTAGTATACCAGTTTTACACTTTGCAGAGGTTGCACATCTTTACCCACAAGTCGTGAGCTACGCCAGATGTTCATCACACTTCCTTAGGTGAGATGACTAGCGACTCACTACGAGGCCGTTACAAAGGACACGTTGGTAAGGTGTAACCGCTAAGGAATCAGGCTCCGCAACGATGGTAACCACCTCGAGGGGGTACAAGACACACAGACCAGCCTCGTAGCCTGGCCACCATTGAAGCTCACCACCCCCCATGCCCCGTCGGTAAGTTACTCCCGAACCAAAATGGCCTAATTAGTAAGCCAAGACCGTCCCATTCCAGTCTTGTGGTAGCGCTGTTGTCCCAGGTTGTCGCTCTATGAACCGGTCCTTATGGAGAGTGGCCAACCAAGCACTAAGCACCGTGCTGGCCCCCTAAACCATGTTTCTAACAAAAGCCAATTTTAACGAGACGTGAGCCACTCAAGCCACACAGAGTGCCACTCTCAGAATTAAGTTCAAGTAAACCATTAGTCAAATTAATTAAAAAGGACCAGAGTGTGTTATAGCGCAGCAACCTAGCACAACTAACCAAAATGCAACCCAAGGGTATATTTAAAGGATATAAACTGGCTAGGAAATCCTTAAAGGCATACAATATTAAAATGCAGTATGAAATTGTATTTAAAGATGATAGGTTGTTCATGTTATACTTGCCTTCCTCGTACTGCTCCTGCTGCTGCTCGAACTGCTCGGAAGAAGGCTGCTCCTGGTACTGGTACTGGGGCTCCTCAGATGGATCAACGTCTACTCACGAACACATGGCCAAAACAATGCACGAAAATAAGCATACAAGCAAACACTAACAAAAACTAAGAAACAGTACAATAATACATAAAAACAGCAAGAAAATCTAAGCTAAAACTATTCTACTCGTTACAACGATCGCGTGGATATAAAGAACGCTAAAAACGGAGCTAAAACGCATAAACTAGGCCCAAAACAAGTTCTAGGGGCTTATTTGTAAGAAAACTGAAGCTTCAGGGGCTTTTCTGCTAAAACCGAGGGCTAAAACGTAATTAAACACTAACTCCAGGGTCTAACTCGCAAAAACTACCAGACTGGACGGCGGGTTGTATTTTAAAGAAACCCAGGGTGTTAAGTGCTAAAAACCGGACCTAAATCTAATTGTTTTTGAACTACCAGGGACGACGGGTTTATTAAAGAAGACTCCAGGGTCTCTTATGCAAAAGAGCCTAGCTGAAGCGGTACGCACGGATCTGATCCATTGGATCACGATCCGGCGGCTGAGAACAAAACGGTTCGGGATCTAATCTAAGCCGCAGGAAACGGATCCGACGGCCGGGATCGAATGGGCGCGCGGTGCGGCGGCGGGACACGTAGTCGCCCATTTCGCGCAGCGACAATGAGCTTAGGGTCTAATTGTGTGGATGGAGAGCGTTTGTTTTGAGAAATTCTGACGAGACTTTGTGGCACGAACTCTTGCATTAATTGCACTAGGTTGGCCCATTTTGCACCGAATTTCGTGCAGTAGCAAAACAGTCCCATATGCACCAAAACAGAATTAAACACACCAAAACATGACTTCAAGGTCCAATGGTGTGGATCGGGAGCATTCGTTGCGAGAAATTGCAACAAGGCATCGTGGCCCGAACTTTTGCATTAATTGCACTAGTATGACCCGTTTTGCTTCGAGTTTTGTGTAGTAGCGAAACAGTCCCAAATGCACCCAAACGGAAAGAATCGCACCAAAAAATGAGTTTAGGGTCCAATGGTGTGGATTGGGAGCATTCGTTAAGAAAAATTCGAAGGCTAACCTCAGCAGCATACCGCGGAAGCCTCGAGATGGTGATGTGGCTGGCGTGCGGGCGGATGTGGCGAGGCCGGATTCGGGCCACGTGTGCGGTGCCAGCGTGCGTGTAGCGTGCGTGCGCCGGTTGGGGGGGTCTACTGAGGTCAGCCTAACAAGACATCCTGGCACAAACTTTTGCATTAATTGCACTAAGTTGGACCATTTCACACCGAGTTTCGTGAAGTAGCAAAAAGGTCTCATATGCACCCAAACAGAAACAAACACACCAAAACATGAGTTTAGGGACCAAAGGTGCGGATCGGGAGCGCTCTTTGTGAAAAATTCCGACAATGTGGCACGAACTATTCCATTAATTGCACCAGTGTGACCTATTTTGTTTCAAGTTTTGTGTAGTAGCGAAACGGTTCCCAATGCACCCAAACGGAAAGAAACACATGAAAACATGAGCTTAGGGCCCAATTGTGTGGATCGGGAGCCTAAGTTTCGAGAAATTCTGACGAGACTTTGTGGCACGAACTTTTGCATTAATTGCAACAGGTTGGCCCATTTTGCACCGAGTTTCGTGCAGTAGCGAAACGGTCCCAAATACACCCAAATGGAAAGAAACACACCAAAACATGAGTTTAGGGTCCAATCGTGTGGATCGGGAGCGTTCTTTGCGAAAAATTCCGACAAGAAATCGTGGCACGAACTTTTGCATTAATTGCACCAGTCTGGCGTGTTTTGCACCAAGTTTTGTGCAGTAGCGAAACGGTCCCAAATGCACCCAACCAGAAAAGAAACGCACCAAAACAAGAGTTTAGGGTCCAATGGTGTGGATTGGGAGCGCTCTTTGTGAAAAATTCCGACATGACAACGTGGCACGAACTTTTGCATTAGTTGCACCAATCTGGCGCGTTTTGCACCAAGTTTCGTGCAGTAGCGAAACGGTCCCAAAAGCACCCAAACGGAAAGAATCGCACCAAAACATGAGTTTAGGGTCCAATGGTGTGGATCGGGAGCACTCTTTGTGAAAAATTCCGACAAGACATCGTGGCACGAACTTTTCCATTAGTTGCACCAATCTGGAGTGTTTTGCACCAAGTTTCGTGCAGTAGCGAAACGGTCCCAAATGCACCCAAACGGAAAGAATCACACCAAAACATGAGTTTAGGGTCCAATGGTGTGGATCGGGAGCGTTCATTAAGAATAAGTCTAACAAGACATGCTGGCACAAACTTTTGCATCAATTGCACCAGATTGGCCTGGTTTGCTTTGAGTTTTGTGTGGTAGTGAAACGGTCCCGAATGCACCCAAACGGAATGAAACATATGAAAACATGAGGTTAGGGTCCAATTGTGTGGATCAAGAGATCAAGTGCGCTCGTTTTGAGAAATTTTGACGAGACTTGGTCGCACGAACTTTTGCATTAATTGCACTATGTTGGACCATTTCGCACCGAGTTTCGTGAAGTAGCAAAAAGGTCTCATAGGCACCCAAACGGAAACAAACACACCAAAACATGAGTTTAGGGTCCAATGGTGCGGATCGGGAGCGTTCGTTGCGTGAAATTGTAACAATACATCGTGGCACGAATTTTCCATTAATTGCACCAGTGTGACATGTTTTGTTTCGAGTTTTGTGTAGTAGCGAAACGGTCCCAAATGCACCCAAACGGAAAGAAACGCATGAAAACATGAGCTTAGGGTCCAATTGTGTGGATCGGGGGCGTTCGTTAAGAATAACTCTAACAAGACATCCTGGCACAAACTTTTGCATTAATTGCACCAGTTTGGCCCGTTTTGCTTCAAGTTTTGTGTGGTAGCGAAGCGGTCCCGAATGCACCCAAACGGAAAGAAATACATGAAAATATGAGCTTAGGGCCCAATTGTGTGGATTGGGAGCGTAAGTTTCAAGAAATTCTGACGAGACTTTGTGGCATGAATTTTTGCATTAATTGCACCCGGTTGCCCAATTTTGCACCGAGTTTCGTGCAGTAGAGAAATGGTCCCAAATGCACCCAAAGGGAAAGAAACACATCAAAACATGAGTTTGGGGTCCAATGGTGTGGATTGGGAGCTTTCGTTGCGAAAAAATCTAACGCGACATCATGGCATGAACTTTTGCATTAATTGCTCTAGTTTGGCGCATTTTACACCAAGTTTCGTGCAGTAGCGAAACGGTCCCAAATGCACCCAAATAGAAAGAAACATACCAAAACATGAGTTTAGGGTCCAATGGTGTGGAATGGGAGCGTTCGTTGTGAAAAAATCTAACAAGACATTGTGGCACGAATTTTTGAATTAATTGCACCAGTTTGGCTCGTTTTGCAGCAAGTTTTGTGCAGTAACGAAACGATCCCACATGCACCCAACCGGAAAGAAACGCACCAAAACATGAGTTTAAGGTCCAATGGTGTGGATCGGGAGCGTTTGTTGTGAAAAAATTCTTACAAGACATCGTGGCACGAACTTTTGCATTAATTGGACCAGTCTGGCGCGTTTTGCACCAAGTTTTGTGCAGTAGGGAAACGGTCCCAAATGCACCCAACCAGAAAAGAAACGCACTAAAACAAGAGTTTAGGGTCCAATGGTGTGGATCGGGAGCGCTCTTTTTGAAAAATTCCGACAAGACATCATGGCATGAACTTTTGCATTAGTTGCACCAATCTGGCGCGTTTTGCACCAAGTTTCGTGCAGTAGTGAAACGGTCCCAATTGCACCCAAATGGAAAGAATCACACCAAAACATGAGTTTAGGGTCCAATGGTTTGGATCGGGAGCGTTCGTTAAGATTAACTCTAACAAGACATCCTGGCACAAACTTTTGCATTAATTGCACCAGATTGGCCTGTTTTGCTTCGAGTTTTGTGTGGTAGCGAAGCGGTCCCGAATGCACCCAAATGGGAAGAAACGTATGAAAACATGAGCTTAGGGTCCAATTGTGTGGATCAGGAGTGCTCGTTTTGAGAAATTCTGACGAGACTTAGTGGCACAAACTTTTGCATTAATTGCACTAAGTTGGACCATTTCGCACCGAGTTTCGTGAAGTAGCAAAAAGGTCTCATATGCACCCAAACAGAAACAAACACACCAAAACATGAGTTTAGGGACCAATGGTGCGGATCGGGTGCGTTCGTTGCGTGAAATTGTAACAAGACATAGTGGCACGAACTATTCCATTAATTGCACCAGTATGACCTATTTTGTTTCAAGTTTTGTGTAGTAGCGAAACGGTTCCCAATGCACCCAAACGGAAAGAAACACATGAAAACATGAGCTTAGGGTCCAATTGTGTGGATCGGGAGCGTAAGTTTCGAGAAATTCTGACGAGACTTTGTGGCACGAACTTTTGCATTAATTGCAACAGGTTGGCCCATTTTGCACCGAGTTTCGTGCAGTTGCGAAACGGTCCCAAATACACCCAAATGGAAAGAAACACACCAAAACATGAGTTTAGGGTCCAATCGTGTGGATCGGGAGCATTCTTTGCGAAAAATTCCGACAAGACATCGTGGCACGAACTTTTGCTTTAATTGCACCAGTCTGGCGCGTTTTGCACCAAGTTTTGTGCAGTAGCGAAACGGTCCCAAATGCACCCAACCAGAAAAGAAACGCACCAAAGCAAGAGTTTAGGGTCCAATGGTGTGGATCGGGAGCACTCTTTGTGAAAAATTCCGACAAGACATCGTGGCACGAACTTTTCCATTAGTTGCACCAATTTGGCGCGTTTTGCATCAAGTTTCGTGCAGTAGCGAAACTTTCCCAAATGCACCCAAACGGAAAGAATCGCACCAAAACATGAGTTTAGGATCCAATGGTGTGGATCGGGAGCGTTCGTTAAGAATAAGTCTAACAAGACATCCTGGCACAAACTTTTGCATTAATTGCACCAGATTGGCCTGTTCTGCTTTGAGTTTTGTGTGGTAGTGAAGCGGTCCCGAATGCACCCAAACGGAATGAAACGTATGAAAACATGAGGTTAGGGTCCAATTGTGTGGATCAAGGGATCAAGAGCGCTCGTTTTGAGAAATTTTGACGAAACTTAGTGGCACGAACTTTTGCATTAATTGCACTTGGTTGGACCATTTCGCACCGAGTTTCGTGAAGCAGCAAAAAGGTCTCATAGGCACCCAAATGGAAACAAACACACCAAAACATGAGTTTAGGGTCCAATGGTGTGGATCGGGAGCGTTCGTTGCGTGAAATTGTAACAATACATCGTGGCACGAATTTTTCCATTAATTGCACCAGTGTGACCTGTTTTGTTTCGAGTTTTGTGTAGTAGCGAAACGGTCCCAAATGCACCCAAACGGAAAGAAACGCATGAAAACATGAGCTTAGGGTCCAATTGTGTGGATCGGGGGCGTTCGTTAAGAATAACTCTAACAAGACATCCTGGCACAAACTTTTGCATTAATTGCACCAGTTTGGCCCGTTTTGCTTCAAGTTTTGTGTGGTAGCGAAGCGGTCCCGAATGCACCCAAACGGAAAGAAATACATGAAAATATGAGCTTAGGGCCCAATTGTGTGGATTGGGAGCGTAAGTTTCAAGAAATTCTGACGAGACTTTGTGGCATGAATTTTTGCATTAATTGCACCCGGTTGCCCAATTTTGCACCGAGTTTCGTGCAGTAGAGAAATGGTCCCAAATGCACCCAAAGGGAAAGAAACACATCAAAACATGAGTTTGGGGTCCAATGGTGTGGATTGGGAGCATTCGTTGCGAAAAAATCTAACGCGACATCATGGCATGAACTTTTGCATTAATTGCTCTAGTTTGGCGCATTTTACACCAAGTTTCGTGCAGTAGCGAAACGGTCCCAAATGCACCCAAACAGAAAGAAACATACCAAAACATGAGTTTAGGGTCCAATGGTGTGGAATGGGAGCGTTCATTGTGAAAAAATCTAACAAGACATTGTGGCACGAATTTTTGAATTAATTGCACCAGTTTGGCTCGTTTTGCAGCAAGTTTTGTGCAGTAGCGAAATGATCCCACATGCACCCAACCGGAAAGAAACACACCAAAACATGAGTTTAATGTCCAATGGTGTGGATCGGGAGCGTTTGTCGTGAAAAAATTCTTACAAGACATCGTGGCACGAACTTTTGCATTAATTGCACCAGTCTGGCGCGTTTTGCACCAAGTTTTGTGCAGTAGGGAAACGGTCCCAAATGCACCCAACCAGAAAAGAAACGCACCAAAACAAGAGTTTAGGGTCCAATGGTGTGGATCGGGAGCGCCCTTTGTGAAAAATTCCGACACGACATCGTGGCATGAACTTTTGCATTAGTTGCACCAATCTGGCGCGTTTTGCACCAAGTTTCGTGCAGTAGTGAAACGGTCCCAAATGCACCCAAATGGAAAGAATCACACAAAAACATGAGTTTAGGGTCCAATGGTTTGGATCGGGAGCGTTCGTTGAGAATAACTCTAACAAGTAATCCTGGCATAAACTTTTGCATTAATTGCACCAGATTGGCCTGTTTTGCTTCGAGTTTTGTGTGGTCGCGAAGCGGTCCTGAATGCACCCAAACGGGAAGAAACGTATGAAAACATGAGCTTAGGGTCCAATTGTGTGGATCAAGAGCGCTCGTTTTGAGAAATTCTGACGAGACATAGTGGCACGAACTTTTGCATTAATTTTGCACTAAGTTGGACCATTTCGCACCGAGTTTCGTGAAGTAGCAAAAAGGTCTCATATGCACCCAAACGGAAACAAACACACCAAAACATGAGTTTAGGGACCAATGGTGCGGATCGGGAGCGTTCGTTGTGTGAAATTGTAACAAGACATAGTGGCACGAACTATTCCATTAATTGCACCAGTGTGACCTATTTTGTTTCGAGTTTTGTGTAGTAGCGAAACGGTTCCCAATGCACCCAAATGGAAAGAAACACATGAAAACATGAGCTTAGGGTCCAATTGTGCGGATCGGGAGCGTAATTTTCGAGAAATTCTGATGAGACTTTGTGGCACGAACTTCTACATTAATTGCAATAGGTTGGCCCATTTTGCACCGAGTTTCGTGCAGTAGCGAAACGGTCCCAAATGCACCCAAATGGAAAGAAACACACCAAAACATGCGTTTAGGGTCCAATCATGTGGATCGGGAGTGTTCTTTGCGAAAAATTCCGACAAGACATCGTGGCACGAACTTTTGCTTTAATTTCACCAGTCTGGCGTGTTTTGCACCAAGTTTTGTGTAGTAGCGAAACGGTCCCAAATGCACCCAACCAGAAAAGAAACGCACCAAAACAAGAGTTTAGGGTCCAATGGTGTGGATCGGGAGCGCTCTTTGTGAAAAATTCCGACAAGACATCGTGGCACAAACTTTTGCATTAGTTGCCCCAATGCAACGCGTTTTGCACCAAGTTTCGTGCAGTAGCGAAACGGTCCCAAAAGCACCCAAACGGAAAGAATCGCACCAAAACATGAGCTTAGGGTCCAATTGTGTGGATCGGGGGCGTTCGTTAAGAATAACTCTAACAAGACATCCTGGCACAAACTTTTGCATTAATTGCACCAGTTTGGCCCGTTTTGCTTCAAGTTTTGTGTGGTAGCGAAGCGGTCCCGAATGCACCCAAACGGAAAGAAATACATGAAAATATGAGCTTAGGGCCCAATTGTGTGGATTGGGAGCGTAAGTTTCAAGAAATTCTGACGAGACTTTGTGGCATGAATTTTTGCATTAATTGCACCCGGTTGCCCAATTTTGCACCGAGTTTCGTGCAGTAGAGAAATGGTCCCAAATGCACCCAAAGGGAAAGAAACACATCAAAACATGAGTTTGGGGTCCAATGGTGTGGATTGGGAGCATTCGTTGCGAAAAAATCTAACGCGACATCATGGCATGAACTTTTGCATTAATTGCTCTAGTTTGGCGCATTTTACACCAAGTTTCGTGCAGTAGCGAAACGGTCCCAAATGCACCCAAACAGAAAGAAACATACCAAAACATGAGTTTAGGGTCCAATGGTGTGGAATGGGAGCGTTCATTGTGAAAAAATCTAACAAGACATTGTGGCACGAATTTTTGAATTAATTGCACCAGTTTGGCTCGTTTTGCAGCAAGTTTTGTGCAGTAGCGAAATGATCCCACATGCACCCAACCGGAAAGAAACACACCAAAACATGAGTTTAATGTCCAATGGTGTGGATCGGGAGCGTTTGTCGTGAAAAAATTCTTACAAGACATCGTGGCACGAACTTTTGCATTAATTGCACCAGTCTGGCGCGTTTTGCACCAAGTTTTGTGCAGTAGGGAAACGGTCCCAAATGCACCCAACCAGAAAAGAAACGCACCAAAACAAGAGTTTAGGGTCCAATGGTGTGGATCGGGAGCGCCCTTTGTGAAAAATTCCGACAAGACATCGTGGCATGAACTTTTGCATTAGTTGCACCAATCTGGCGCGTTTTGCACCAAGTTTCGTGCAGTAGTGAAACGGTCCCAAATGCACCCAAATGGAAAGAATCACACAAAAACATGAGTTTAGGGTCCAATGGTTTGGATCGGGAGCGTTCGTTGAGAATAACTCTAACAAGTAATCCTGGCATAAACTTTTGCATTAATTGCACCAGATTGGCCTGTTTTGCTTCGAGTTTTGTGTGGTCGCGAAGCGGTCCTGAATGCACCCAAACGGGAAGAAACGTATGAAAACATGAGCTTAGGGTCCAATTGTGTGGATCAAGAGCGCTCGTTTTGAGAAATTCTGACGAGACATAGTGGCACGAACTTTTGCATTAATTTTGCACTAAGTTGGACCATTTCGCACCGAGTTTCGTGAAGTAGCAAAAAGGTCTCATATGCACCGAAACGGAAACAAACACACCAAAACATGAGTTTAGGGACCAATGGTGCGGATCGGGAGCGTTCGTTGTGTGAAATTGTAACAAGACATAGTGGCACGAACTATTCCATTAATTGCACCAGTGTGACCTATTTTGTTTCGAGTTTTGTGTAGTAGCGAAACGGTTCCCAATGCACCCAAATGGAAAGAAACACATGAAAACATGAGCTTAGGGTCCAATTGTGCGGATCGGGAGCGTAATTTTCGAGAAATTCTGATGAGACTTTGTGGCACGAACTTCTGCATTAATTGCAATAGGTTGGCCCATTTTGCACCGAGTTTCGTGCAGTAGCGAAACGGTCCCAAATGCACCCAAATGGAAAGAAACACACCAAAACATGCGTTTAGGGTCCAATCATGTGGATCGGGAGTGTTCTTTGCGAAAAATTCCGACAAGACATCGTGGCACGAACTTTTGCTTTAATTTCACCAGTCTGGCGTGTTTTGCACCAAGTTTTGTGTAGTAGCGAAACGGTCCCAAATGCACCCAACCAGAAAAGAAACGCACCAAAACAAGAGTTTAGGGTCCAATGGTGTGGATCGGGAGCGCTCTTTGTGAAAAATTCCGACAAGACATCGTGGCACAAACTTTTGCATTAGTTGCCCCAATGCAACGCGTTTTGCACCAAGTTTCGTGCAGTAGCGAAACGGTCCCAAAAGCACCCAAACGGAAAGAATCGCACCAAAACATGAGTTTAGGGTCCAATGGTGTGGATCGGGAGCGCTCTTTGTGAAAAATTCCGACAAGACATCGTGGCACGAACTTTTCCATTAGTTGCACCAATCTGGCGTGTTTTGCACCATGTTTCGTGCAGTAGCGAAACGGTCCCAAATGCACCCAAACGGAAAGAATCGCACCAAAACATGAGTTTAGGGTCCAATGGTGTGGATCGGGAGCGTTCGTTAAGAATAAGTCTAACAAGACATGCTGGCACAAACTTTTGCATCAATTGCACCAGATTGGCCTGGTTTGCTTTGAGTTTTGTGTGGTAGTGAAACGGTCCCGAATGCACCCAAACGGAATGAAATGTATGAAAACATGAGGTTAGGGTCCAATTGTGTGGATCAAGAGATCAAGGGCGCTCATTTTGAGAAATTTTGACGAGACTTAGCGGCACAAACTTTTGCATTAATTGCACTATGTTGGACCATTTCGCACCGAGTTTCGTGAAGTAGCAAAAAGGTCTCATAGGCACCCAAACGGAAACAAACACACCAAAACATGAGTTTAGGGTCCAATGGTGCGGATCGGGAGCGTTCGTTGCGTGAAATTGTAACAATACATCGTGGCACGAACTTTTCCATTAATTGCACCAGTGTGACATGTTTTGTTTCAAGTTTTGTGTAGTAGTGAAACGGTCCCAAATGCACCCAAACGGAAAGAAACGCATGAAAACATGAGCTTAGGGTCCAATTGTGTGGATCGGAGGCGTTCGTTAAGAATAACTCTAACAAGACATCCTGGCACAAACTTTTGCATTAATTGCACCAGTTTGGCCCGTTTTGCTTCAAGTTTTGTGTGGTAGCGAAGCGGTCCCGAATGCACCCAAACGGAAAGAAATGCATTAAAATATGAGCTTAGGGCCCAATTGTGTGGATTGGGAGTGTAGGTTTCGAGAAATTCTGACGAGACTTTGTGGTATGAATTTTTGCATTAATTGCACCCGGTTGGCCAATTTTGTACCGAGTTTCGTGCAGTAGAGAAATGGTCCCAAATGCACCCAAAGGGAAAGAAACACATCAAAACATGAGTTTGGGGTCCAATGGTGTGGATCGGGAGCATTCGTTGCGAAAAAATCTAACGCGACATCATGGCATGAACTTTTGCATTAATTGCACTAGTTTGGCGCATTTTACACCAAGTTTCGTGCAGTAGCGAAATGGTCCCAAATGCACCCAAATAGGAAGGAACATACCAAAACATGAGTTTAGGGTCCAATGGTGTGGAACGGGAGCGTTCGTTGTGAAAAAATCTAACAAGATATTGTGGCACGAATTTTTGCATTAATTAAACCAGTTTGGCTCGTTTTGCAGCAAGTTTTGTGCAGTAGCGAAACGATCCCACATGCACCCAACCGGAAAGAAACACACCAAAACATGAGTTTAATGTCCAATGGTGTGGATCGGGAGCGTTTGTTGTGAAAAAATTCTTACAAGACATCGTGGCACGAACTTTTGCATTAATTGCACCAGTCTGGCGCGTTTTGCACCAAGTTTTGTGCAGTAGGGAAACGGTCCCAAATGCACCCAACCAGAAAAGAAACGCACCAAAACAAGAGTTTAGGGTCCAATGGTGTGGATCGGGAGCGCCCTTTGTGAAAAATTCTGACAAGACATCGTGGCATGAACTTTTGCATTAGTTGCACCAATCTGGCGCGTTTTGCACCAAGTTTCGTGCAGTAGTGAAATGGTCCCAAATGCACCCAAATGGAAAGAAGCACACAAAAACATGAGTTTAGGGTCCAATGGTTTGGATCGGGAGCGTTCGTTGAGAGTAACTCTAACAAGACATCCTGGCATAAACTTTTGCATTAATTGCACCAGATTGGCCTGTTTTGCTTCGAGTTTTGTGTGGTAGCGAAGCGGTCCTGAATGCACCCAAACGGGAAGAAACGTATGAAAACATGAGCTTAGGGTCCAATTGTGTGGATTAAGAGCGCTCGTTTTGAGAAATTCTGACGAGACTTAGTGGCACGAACTTTTGCATTAATTTTGCACTAAGTTGGACCATTTCGCATCGAGTTTCGTGAAGTAGCAAAACGGTCTCATATGCACCCAAACGGAAACAAACACACCAAAACATGAGTTTAGGGACCAATGGTGCGGATCGGGAGCGTTAGTTGTGTGAAATTGTAACAAGACATAGTGGCACGAACTATTCCATTAATTGCACCAGTGTGACCTATTTTGTTTCGAGTTTTGTGTAGTAGCGAAACAGTTCCCAATGCACCCAAATGGAAAGAAACACATGAAAACATGAGCTTAGGGTCCAATTGTGTGGATCGGGAGCGTAATTTTTGAGAAATTCTGATGAGACTTTGTGGCACGAAATTCTGCATTAATTGAAACAGGTTGGCCCATTTTGCACCGAGTTTCGTGCAGTAGCGAAACGGTCCCAAATGCACCCAAATGGAAAGAAACACACCAAAACATGTGTTTAGGGTCCAATCGTGTGGATCGGGAGCGTTCTTTGCGAAAAATTCCGACAAGACATCGTGGCACGAACTTTTGCTTTAATTGCACCAGTCTAGCGTGTTTTGCACCAAGTTTTGTGCAGTAGCGAAACGGTCCCAAATGCACCCAACCAGAAAAGAAACGCACCAAAACAAGAGTTTAGGGTCCAATGGTGTGGATTGGGAGCGCTCTTTGTGAAAAATTCCGACAAGACATCGTGGCACGAACTTTTCCATTAGTTGCACCAATCTGGCGCGTTTTGCACCAAGTTTCGTGCAGTAGCGAAACGGTCCCAAAAGCACCCAAACGGAAAGAATCGCACCAAAACATGAGTTTAGGGTCCAATGTTGTGGATCGGGAGCGCTCTTTGTGAAAAATTCCGACAAGACATCGTGGCACGAACTTTTCCATTAGTTGCACCAATCTGGCGTGTTTTGCACCAAGTTTCGTGCAGTAGCGAAATGGTCCCAAATGCACCCAAACGGAAAGAATCACACCAAAACATGAGTTTAGGGTCCAATGGTGTGGATCGGGAGCGTTCGTTAAGAATAAGTCTAACAAGACATGCTGGCACAAACTTTTGCATCAATTGCACTAGATTGGCCTGGTTTGCTTTGAGTTTTGTGTGGTAGTGAAACGGTCCCGAATGCACCCAAACGGAATGAAACGTATGAAAACATGAGGTTAGGGTCCAATTGTGTGGATCAAGAGATCAAGTGCGCTCGTTTTGAGAAATTTTGACGAGACTTAGTGGCACGAACTTTTGCATTAATTGCACTATGTTGGACCATTTCGCACCGAGTTTCATGAAGTAGCAAAAGGTCTCATAGGCACCCAAACGGAAACAAACACACCAAAACATGAGTTTAGGGTCCAATGGTGCGGATCGGGAGCGTTCATTGCGTGAAATTGTAACAATACATCGTGGCACGAACTTTTCCATTAATTGCACCAGTGTGACCTGTTTTGTTTCGAGTTTTGTGTAGTAGCGAAACGGTCCCAAATGCACCCAAACGGAAAGAAACGCATGAAAACATGAGCTTAGGGTCCAATTGTGTGGATCGGGGGCGTTCGTTAAGAATAACTCTAACAAGACATCCTGGCACAAACTTTTGCATTAATTGCACCAGTTTGGCCCGTTTTGCTTCAAGTTTTGTGTGGTAGCGAAGCGGTCCCGAATGCACCCAAACGGAAAGAAATGCATTAAAATATGAGCTTAGGGCCCAATTGTGTGGATTGGGAGCGTAGGTTTCGAGAAATTCTGACGAGACTTTGTGGTATGAATTTTTGCATTAATTGCACCCGGTTGGCCAATTTTGTACCGAGTTTCGTGCAGTAGAGAAATGGTCCCAAATGCACCCAAAGGGAAAGAAACACATCAAAACATGAGTTTGGGGTCCAATGGTGTGGATCGGGAGCATTCGTTGCAAAGAAATCTAACGCGACATCATGGCATGAATTTTTGCATTAATTGCACCCGGTTGGCCAATTTTGTACCGAGTTTCGTGCAGTAGCGAAATGGTCCCAAATGCACCCAAACAGAAAGAAACATACCAAAACATGAGTTTAGGGTCCAATGGTGTGGAACGGGAGCGTTCGTTGTGAAAAAATCTAACAAGACATCGTGGCACGAATTTTTGCATTAATTAAACCAGTTTGGCTCGTTTTGCAGCAAGTTTTGTGCAGTAGCGAAACGATCCCACATGCACCCAACCGGAAAGAAACACACCAAAACATGAGTTTAATGTCCAATGGTGTGGATCGGGACCGTTTGTTGTGAAAAAATTCTTACAAGACATCGTGGCACGAACTTTTGCATTAATTACACCAGTCTGGCGCGTTTTGCACCAAGTTTTGTGTAGTAGGGAAACGGTCCCAAATGCACCCAACCAGAAAAGAAACGCACCAAAACAAGAGTTTAGGGTCCAATGGTGTGGATCGGGAGCGCTCTTTGTGAAAAATTCTGACAAGACATCGTGGCATGAACTTTCGCATTAGTTGCACCAATCTGGCGCGTTTTGCACCAAGTTTCGTGCAGTAGTGAAACGGTCCCAAATGCACCCAAATGGAAAGAATCACACCAAAACATGAGTTTAGGGTCCAATGGTTTGGATTGGGAGCGTTCGTTAAGAATAACTCTAACAAGACATCCTGGCACAAACTTTTGCATTAATTGCACCAGATTGGCCTGTTTTGCTTCGAGTTTTGTGTGGTAGTGAAGCGGTCCTGAATGCACCCAAACGGGAAGAAACGTATGAAAACATGAGCTTAGGGTCCAATTGTGTGGAACAAGAGCGCTCGTTTTCAGAAATTCTGACGAAACTTAGTGGCACGAACTTTTGCATTAATTGCACTAAGTTGGACCATTTCGCACCGAGTTTCGTGAAGTAGCAAAAAGGTCTCATATGCACCCAAATGGAAACAAACACACCAAAACATGAGTTTAGGGACCTATGGTGTGGATCGGGAGCGTTCGTTGCGTGAAATTGTAACAAGACATAGTGGCACGAACTATTCCATTAATTGCACCAGTGTGACCTATTTTGTTTCGAGTTTTGTGTAGTAGCGAAACGATTCCCAATGCACCCAAATGGAAAGAAACACATGAAAACATGAGCTTAGGGTCCAATTGTGTGGATCGGGAGCGTAATTTTCGAGAAATTCTGACGAGACTTTGTGGCACGAACTTCTGCATTAATTGCAACAGGTTGGCCCATTTTGCACCGAGTTTCGTGCAGTAGCGAAACGGTCCCAAATGCACCCAAATGGAAAGAAACACACCAAAACATGAGTTTAGGGTCCAATCGTGTGGATCGGGAGCGTTCTTTGCGAAAAATTCCGACAAGACATCGTGGCACGAACTTTTGCATTAATTGCACCAGTCTGGCGCGTTTTGCACCAAGTTTTGTGCAGTAGCGAAACGGTCCCAAATGCACCCAACCAGAAAAGAAACACACCAAAACATGAGTTTAGGGTCCAATGGTGTGGATCGGGAGCGTTCGTTAAGAATAAGTCTAACAAGACATCCTGGCACAAACTTTTGCATTAATTGCACCAGATTGGCCTGTTTTGCTTTGAGTTTTGTGTGGTAGCGAAGCGGTCCCGAATGCACCCAAACGGAATGAAACGTATGAAAACATGAAGTTAGGGTCCAATTGTGTGGATCAAGGGATCAAGAGCGCTCGTTTTGAGAAATTTTGACGAAACTTAGTGGCACGAACTTTTGCATTAATTGCACTTGGTTGGACCATTTCGCACCGAGTTTCGTGAAGCAGCAAAAAGGTCTCATAGGCACCCAAATGGAAACAAACACACCAAAACATGAGTTTAGGGTCCAATGGTGTGGATCGGGAGCGTTCGTTGCGTGAAATTGTAACAATACATCGTGGCACGAATTTTTCCATTAATTGCACCAGTGTGACCTGTTTTGTTTCGAGTTTTGTGTAGTAGCGAAACGGTCCCAAATGCACCCAAACGGAAAGAAACGCATGAAAACACGAGCTTAGGGTCCAATTGTGTGGATCGGGGGCGTTCGTTAAGAATAACTCTAACAAGACATCCTGGCACAAACTTTTGCATTAATAGCACCAGTTTGGCCCGTTTTGCTTCGAGTTTTGTGTGGTAGCGAAGCGGTCCCGAACGCACCCAAACGGAAAGAAATGCATGAAAATATGAGCTTAGGGTCCAATTGTGTGGATTGGGAGCGTAAGTTTCGAGAAATTCTGACGAGACTTTGTGGCATGAATTTTTGCATCAATTGCACCCAGTTGGCCAATTTTGCACCGAGTTACGTGCAGTAGAGAAATGGTCCCAAATGCACCCAAAGGGAAAGAAATGCATCAAAACATGAGTTTGGGGTCCAATGGTGTGGATCGGGAGCATTCGTTGCAAAAAATTCTAACGCGACATCATGGCATGAACTTTTGCATTAATTGCTCTAGTTTGGCGCATTTTACACCAAGTTTCGTGCAGTAGCGAAACGGTCCCAAATGCACCCAAACGGAAAGAAACATACCAAAACATGAGTTTAGGGTCCAATGGTGTGGAACGGGAGCGTTCGTTGTGAAAAAATCTAACAAGACATCGTGGCACAAATTTTTGCATTAATTAAACCAGTTTGGCTCGTTTTGCAGCAAGTTTTGTGCAGTAGCGAAACGATCCCACATGCACCCAACCGGAAAGAAACGCACCAAAACATGAGTTTAAGGTCCAATGGTGTGGATCGGGAGCATTTGTTGTGAAAAAATTCTTACAAGACATCGTGGCACGAACTTTTGCATTAATTGCACCAGTCTGGCGCATTTTGCACCAAGTTTTGTGCGGTAGGGAAACGGTCCCAAATGCACCCAACCAGAAAAGAAACGCACCAAAACATGAGTTTAGGGTCCAATGGTGTGGATCAGGAGCGCTCTTTGTGATAAATTCCGACAAGACATCATGGCATGAACTTTTGCATTAGTGGCACCAATCTGGCGCGTTTTGCACCAAGTTTCGTGCAGTAGTGAAACGGTCCCAAATGCACCCAAATGGAAAGAATCACACCAAAACATGAGTTTAGGGTCCAATGGTTTGGATCGGGAGCGTTTGTTAAGAATAACTCTAACAAGACATCCTGGCACAAACTTTTGCATTAATTGCACCAGATTGGCCTGTTTTGCTTCGAGTTTTGTGTGGTGGCGAAGCAGTCCTGAATGCACCCAAACGGGAAGAAACATATGAAAACATGAGCTTAGGGTCCAATTGTGTGGATCAAGAGCGCTCATTTTGAGAAATTCTGACGAGACTTAGTGGCACGAACTTTTGCATTAATTGCACTAAGTTGGACCATTTCGCACCGAGTTTCGTGAAGTAGCAAAAAGGTCTCATATGCACCCAAATGGAAACAAACACACCAAAACATGAGTTTAGGGACCAATGGTGCGGATCGGGAGCGTTCGTTGCGTGAAATTGTGACAAGACAAAGTGGCACGAACTATTCCATTAATTGCACTAGTGTGACCTATTTTGTTTCGAGTTTTGTGTAGTAGCGAAACGGTTCCCAATGCACCCAAATGGAAAGAAACACATGAAAACATGAGCTTAGGGTCCAATTGTGTGGATCGGGAGCGTAATTTTCGAGAAATTCTGACGATACATTGTCACACGAACTTCTGCATTAATTGCAACAGGTTGGCCCATTTTGCACCGAGTTTCGTGCAGTAGCGAAACGGTGCCAAATGCACCCAAATGGAAAGAAACACACCAAAACATGAGTTTAGGGTCCAATCGTGTGGATCGGGAGCGTTCTTGTAACACCCGGTTTATAAAAGAACATAAATCGAGCAATCATATACGTGCCAGGATCAAGTCACACGTATATACAACAGAATGAACAGTATATCATAGCACATATCATGTAAAAAGACATAATAAATCGAAATACGAATGTTATTTATTACATAAATGACAAAAATGTCTGATACAGCGGAAGCGAAGTACAAAATACGATAAAGACTCTCCGAAGCTGAAGCTGGGCGCCACAGGGACGTCGACTGGGAGACGAACACCTAGAAGTCCTCGTAGTCCTGGTAGCGCTGAACGAACTCCCTCTGTCGGCAGGAACTGAGCAGCAGTAGCGTAGCCAAGAGGATAAAGTAGAGAAGAGGCAAGAGTGAGTTCACAACTTGTACTCAACAAGTATAACACAAACTATGAGGCTCTAAGGTTGGCTGACTCGACTGCATTAGCTTTTAAGTCTTGGCAAAATTTTATTAAAGCTATTTACTACGAGTTGATGAATTACTATTAACCCAGTTACATAGTAATTAATCAGAATTAATTATGTAACTACTGAGGACCAAACCGAAACCAAGCCACGAAGGTAACCCCGAGAGGCACCTCCCTCGTCAGAAGGAGACAACCCCACTAATCAAAAGGAGGATCTGGGCCGCTCATAACCGTGAGCACGGCTAGTATACCAGTTTTACACTCTGCAGAGGTTGCACATCTTTACCCACAAGTCATGAGCTACGCCAGTTGTTTATCACACTTCCTTAGGTGAGATGACTAGCAAACTCACTACGAGGCCGTTACAAAGGACACGTTGGTAAGGTGCAACCGCTAAGGATTCAGTCAATGCAACGATGGTGTCCACCTCGAGGGGGTACAAGACACACAGACCAGCCTCGTAGCCTGACCACCATTGAAGCTCGGCTCCCCTCTTGCCCCGCAGGTAAGTTACTCCCGAACCAAAATGACCTAATTAGTAAGCCAAGACCGTCCCATTCCAGTCTTGTGGTAGCGCTGTTGTCCCAAGTTGTCGCTCTATGAACCGGTCCTTATGGAGAGTGGCCAACCCAGCAGTAAGCACCGTGCTGGCCCCCTAAACCATGTTTCTAACAAAACCAATTTTAACGAGACGTGAACCACTCAAGCCACACAGAGGGTCACTCTCAGAATTATGTTGCATATACCATTAATCAAATTAATTAAAAAGGACCATTATGTGTTATAGCGCGGCACCTAGCACAACTAACCAAAATGCAACCCAAAGGATATATAAAGGATATAAAGTGGCTAGGAAAGTCCTTATGGGCATACAGTATTAAAATGCAGTATGAAATTGTATTTAAAGATGATAGGTTGTTCATGTTATACTTGCCTTCCTCGTACTGCTCCGGCTGCTGCTCAAACTGCTCCGAAGACGGCTGCTCCGGGTACTGGTACTGGGGCTCCTCAGATGGATCAACGTCTACTCACGAACACATGGCCAAAACAAAGCACAATAATAAGCATACAAGCAAACACTAACAAAAACTAAGAAACAATACATCAATACATAAAAACAGCACACTAAACTAGTCTAAAACTATTCTACGCATTACAACGATCGCGTGGACATAAAGAACGCTTAAAATGAAGCTAAAACACATTTTCTAGCCTAAAAACAAGATCTAGGGGCTTATCTGCGAGAAAAACTAAGGTTCCAGGGGGTTTTCTGCAAAAACTGAGGGCCTAAATGTAATTAAACTAAAGCTTCAGGGTCTAACTCGCAAAAACTTCAAGCCTGGACTGCGGGGTACTATTTTAAAGAAACTCAGGGGCTAAAGTGTTAAAACCAGGACCTAACTGGAATAAGTTTTGAATAGAGTAGGACGGCGGGTTGATAATAGAAAACCTCAGGGTCTCTTTAACAAAAGTTCCAGGGCAAACTGGTACGCAGGGAATTCGGCCGCTGGATCCAGATCTAACGGTCCAGATCAGATCAAAACAGGTTCTAATCGTGGGCGTTGGCCTCTAATCTAACGGCCCGAGTGAAAGGGGCGGGGGTAACGGCGGCGGAAGGCGCCGGAGTTGGAGTTCCCGCGGCGGCGCGTGGGGAAAGCTCGCCGGAGAAGGTCAATTCGGTGATCCCAGGCTCGGTTTGGACCGTGGTTTGGCCGTGGCGCACGTGCGCGACATGGGTGACGCGCTGGTGGCCTTGGCGGGGCTAGAGGAGGTCAGTGGCGGCGCTGGAGCTGCGACGGCGGTTCGGCGCGGCGAAACGCGCCGGCGAGCGGCGTTCTGCGGAATTCCGGGGCTACGGCCTAATTGGAGTAGCGCAAACGGAGGCGTGGGACTCTGGGGTGCTCACCGAGTGGTTGTAGTGGGCGGAGAGGTGACGTAGCGGCGCCGGCGATGGGGTCCCGCGGCGGTGTGTGGCGGAGGTTGGTCACGAGGTTGATGCAGGGACCGGAGCGGAGTGCAGTGGGCCCGGGGAAACTCTAGAGGTCGAGGTCGAGGCAGAGCCGGAGCGCTCCTTGGACGGGGCCCTGGTGCGGCGGAGTAGTGACGGCGCCATGGCTCAGCACGGCGGCGTAGAGCGGCGGGCGGTGCTACGCGGAAGCGTCGGCTAGGGTTCGGGGCGGAGCTGCGGGGCGAGATGGGGGCACAGAGGGTCTCGGGTGGTGTTTAAAGGAGGGGGGGCCGAGGATCCTGGGCGTGCGTGCCCAGCGTGATCCCGCGCGGGGATAGCGGCCGCAATTCTCGGCCGCGCGGGGCGGGTCGCGCAACGGCCTTGCGCGGACCCAGGTTCTGGTGGCGAAGTTTCTAGAAGGAGGGTGACGCTCGGGAGGGGCTGGCAGTGGACCCTGCGGTGGCGGGGTGGCCCACGAGCAGGCGAGGGAGCGGCGGAGCAGAGGAGCTCGGGTGTGACCGGTGCGCGTGCGGAGGAGGCGGGGAAGATAGAGCTGACGAGGGGGGCCCGGGCGTCAGCGGGGCGGGTCGCGCGTGGGCGGAGCGGGTGCGGGAGGGAGTGGGCCGAGCGGTGGAGGGTGGCGAGCTGGGCCAGGGGCACGGGTTTGGGCCGCGGGCTGAGGAAAAGAGAGGGAGAGGGCTGGGCCGGGTTGGGTTTTGGGTTGGGTCTGGTTTTCCTTTTCTATTCTATTTCTTTCCTCTTTTCTATTTCCTATTCCTTTCTAACTCCTACACTCAAAACTCAAACTAAGTTGAATTCAAATAAATTTGGATTCAACAACCTTATGCACTCAAGCAAGTTAAAAGATCCAGCATGATGCAACAACCAAGTTTAAACCTATGATAAAATTTTAATTACTTAAGGAACAAAATTGAATTAAATGTCATACTAAACACAATAAACCTTAGAAATTTAAATAAAGCCAATTAAATTTATTATTAATTGCTGAAATTTAAATTAGGGTGTTACAGTTCTTTGCGAAAAATTCCGACAAGACATCGTGGCACGAACTTTTGCATTAACTGCACCAGTCTGGCGCGTTTTGCACCAAGTTTTGTGCAGTAGCGAAACGGTCCCAAATGCACCCAACCAGAAAAGAAATGCACCAAAACAAGAGTTTAGGGCCCAATGGTGTGGATTGGGAGCGCTCTTTGTGAAAACTTTCGACAAGACATCGTGGCACGAACTTTTGCATTGGTTGCACCAATCTGGCGTGTTTTGCACCAAGTTTCGTGCAAGTAGCGAAACGGACCCAAATGCACCCAAACGGAAAGAATCACACCAAAACATTAGTTTAGGGTCCAATGGTGTGGATCGGGAGCGTTCATCAAGAATAAGTCTAACAAGACATCCTGGCACAAACTTTTGCATTAATTGCACCAGATTGGCCTGTTTTGCTTCGAGTTTTGTGTGGTAGCGAAGCGGTACCGAATGCACCCAAACGGAAAGAAACGTATGAAAACATGAGGTTAGGGTCCAATTGTGTGGATCAAGAGATCAAGAGCACTCGTTTTGAGAAATTTTGACGAGACTTAGTGGCACGAACTTTTGCATTAATTGCACTAGGTTGGACCATTTCGCACCGAGTTTCGTGAAGTAGCAAAAAAGGTCTCATAGGCACCCAAACGGAAATAGACACACCAAAACATGAGTTTAGGGTCCAATGGTGCGGATCGGGAGCGTTCGTTGCGTGAAATTGTAACAATACATCGTGGCACGAACTTTTCCATTAATTGCACCAGTGTGACCTGTTTTGTTTCGAGTTTTGTGTAGTAGCGAAACGGTCCCAAATGCACCCAAACGGAAAGAAATGCATGAAAATATGAGCTTAGGGTCCAATTGTGTGGATTGGGAGCGTAAGTTTCGAGAAATTCTGACGAGACTTTGTGGCATGAATTTTTACATTAATTGCACCCGGTTGGCCAATTTTGCACCGAGTTTCGTGCAGTAGAGAAATGGTCCCAAATGCACCCAAAGGGAAAGAAACGCATCAAAACATGAGTTTGGGGTCCAATGGTGTGGATCGGAGCATTCGTTGCGAAAAATTCTAACGTGACATCATGGCATGAACTTTTGCATTAATTGGTCTAGTTTGGCGCATTTTACACCAAGTTTCGTGCAGTAGCGAAACGGTTCCAAATGCACCCAAACGGAAAGAAACATACCAAAACATGAGTTTAGGGTCCAATGGTGTGGAACGGGGAGCGTTCGTTGTGACAAAATCTAACAAGACATCGTGGCACGAATTTTTGCATTAATTAAACCAGTTTGGCTCGTTTTGCAGCAAGTTTTGTGCAGTAGCGAAATGATCCCACATGCACCCAACCGGAAAGAAACGCACCAAAACATGAGTTTAAGGTCCAATGGTGTGGATCGGGAGCGTTTGTTGTGAAAAAATTCTTACAAGACATCGTGGCACGAACTTTTGCATTAATTGCACCAGTCTGGCGTGTTTTGCACCAAGTTTTGTGCAGTAGGGAAACTGTCCCAAATGCACCCAACCAGAAAAGAAACGCACCAAAACAAGAGTTTAGGATCCAATGGTGTGGATCGGGAGCAATCTTTGTGAAAATTCCGAGAAGACATCGTGGCATGAACTTTTGCATTAGTTGCACCAATCTGGCGTGTTTTGCACCAAGTTTTCGTGCGGTAGTGAAACGGTCCCCAAATGCACCCAAATGGAAAGAATCACACCAAAACATGAGTTTGGGGTCCAATGGTTTGGATTGGGAGCGTTCGTTAAGAATAACTCTAACAAGACATCCTGGCAACAAACTTTTGCATTAATTGCACCAGATTGGCCTGTTTTTGCTTCGAGTTTTGTGTGGTAGCGAAGCGGTCCCGAATGCACCCAAGAAAGAAACGTATGAAAACATGAGCTTAGGGTCCAATTGTGTGGATCAAGAGCGCTCGTTTTGAGAAATTCTGACGAGACTTAGTGGCACGAACTTTTGCATTAATGGCACTAAGTTGGACCATTTCGCACCGACTTTCGTGAAGTAGCAAAAAGGTCTCATATGCACGCAAACGGAAACAAACACAGCAAACCATGAGTTTAGGGACCAATGGTGCGGATCGGGAGCGTTCGTTGCGTGAAATTGTAACAAGACATAGTGGCACGAACTATTCCATTAATTGCACCAGTGTGACCTATTTTGTTTTCGAGTTTTGTGTAGTAGCGAAACGGTTCCCAATGCACCCAAATGGAAAGAAACACATGAAAACATGAGCTTAGGGTCCAATTGTGTGGATCGGGTTGTAATTTTCGAGAAATTCTGACGAGACTTTGTGGCACAAACTTCTGCATTAATTGCAACAGGTTGGCCCATTTTGCAACCGAGTTTCGTGCAGTAGCGAAACGGTCCCAAATGCACCCCAAATGGAAAGAACACACCAAACATGAGTTTAGGGTCCAATCGTGTGGATCGGGAGCGTTCTTTGCGAAAAATTCCGACAAGACATCGTGGCACGAACTTTTTGCATTAATTGCACCAGTCTGGTGCGTTTGCACCAAGTTTGTGCAGTAGCGAAACGGTCCCAAATGCACCCAACCAGAAAAGAAACGCACAAAACAAGAGTTTAGGGTCCAATGGTGTGGATTGGGAGTGCTCTTTGTGAAAACTTTCGACCAAGACATCATGGCACGAACTTTTGCATTGGTTGCACCAATCTGGCGCATTTTGCACCAAGTTTCGTGCAGTAGCGAAACGGACCCAAATGCACCCAAACGGAAAGAATCACACCAAAACATTAGTTTAGGGTCCAATGGTGTGGATCGGGAGCGTTCATCAAGAATAAGTCTAACAGGACATCCTGGCACAAACTTTTGCATTAATTGCACCAGATTGGCCTGTTTTGCTTCGAGTTTTTGTGTGGTAGCGAAGCGGTACCGAATGCACCCAAACGGAAAGAAACGTATGAACATGAGTTAGGGTCCAATTGTGTGGATCAAGAGATCAAGAGCACTCGTTTTGAGAAATTTTGACGAGACTTAGTGGCACGAACTTTTGCATTAATTGGACTAGGTTGGCATTCGCATCGAGTTTCGTGAAGTAGCAAAAGGTCTCATGGCACCCAAACGGAACAAACACACCAAAACATGAGTTTAGGTCCAATGGTGCGGATCGGGAGCGTTCGTTGCGTGAAATTGTAACAATACATCGTGGCACGAATTTTTCCATTATTACCAGTGTGACCTGTTTTGTTTCGAGTTTTGTGTAGTAGCGAAATGGTCCCAAATGCACCCAACGAAAGAACATGAAAATATGAGCTTAGGGTCCAATTGTGTGGATTGGGAGCGTAAGTTTCGAGAAATTCTGAGGAGACTTGTGGCATGAATTTTGCATTAATTGCACCAGTTGGCCAATTTTGCACCGAGTTTCGTGCAGTAGAGAAATCCCAATGCACCCAAAGGGAAAGAAACGCAACAAAACATGAGTTTGGGTCCAATGGTGTGGATCGGGAGCGTCGTTGCGTGAAATTGTAACAAGACT